>NW_028292574.1:9891757-10151720 GCF_029948245.1 Actinia tenebrosa | reverse complement strand
TTTTTCTGAGCTGGTTTATATGTAGTATACATATATATTGTACTATTATTAGTTTCTTTTTTTTAAAATTTTATTAGGAGCTGCATTTTTTTTCCGATTGTTACTTTTTTTTTTTTTTTGATTTTTGGAAGTTGTTGATTTGGTGTACAGGCATGGAGACTTCGTAGTGCCTATAAGAACTGTTCTGTTCTTATCGCGATCTTTGTTTTTAGAAATCCGAGAACGTTGGTACGAGAACTACATGACTGGGAGAACGCCTTGGCTGCCTAAAGAGCAACTAGAGCAGGATCCCTGATGAACATGGACTTGATACTAGGAAAAATGAGATGTATGAAGCCCTAGTAGAATGGTACGTAGAGATTACAGCTTTCTTAATTAAGTCGTGGGCAACCTTTTGGTAGGCTTTCCCTTTCCTATGATATACAAATGCTTTCGCCCGAAAGCCTATAATAACCCTGGAAACAATTCGAGGGAGGAGGGTCACAGCTTATTCACAGATTTATAAGTCCCTTTTCACAGTTCCCTTCGGCCACTTGAAAGGTAGCCGCGCCTTGCAATCAAGCGAGACACGTTATCTTGCCTATGATAGACCTTGACAATTATCGTATTCTCTATCCTTGCGAGTCACCGTTCATCTCTCTTTGATGCTAAGTTACGGCTACCTTTCAAGATGGCAGGAACTGTGAAAGGGACGATTGTAGTGTTAGATTATGTAAGCTGATTCCAAGTATCGGAACCCTCCGTTCCAGTATATTTGAGCGGTAACGAAAACTTCTGTCCATTTTTTTTTTCAGGGTGAACTGCGCACCACGTAGCAGGGGCGACAAATGGCCTAACGTTTAGTGATGAAATAGCGAAAGAAAACATGTCAAGGATGGCGCCCGGCTGCGTGGGGACTGGGTATAGGAACTACTGAAGTAATCACGTGACAAGGTTAAAGTTTTCTAGCCTTGCTGGGTTTGACCAAACTTCCTTGAGGTTTCTTATGATGAGAAAAATTGCGTTGTCTGTCTTATAGCTTTTTCTGAGTTTGATAAGATGATGCCTTGTGGTCTACATTGGGTACCAACACGCACGAAGAACATCAGGTTTTTTGGTACCCAAGCTGACCACAATCAGCAAAACGCATTAACCCGTGTTTATTGTCTCAGAAAAGGTGTTTTCTTTCTTTCTCTGACCCTTGGCTGTTTATCAGTCGAAGACTTGTTCGTTCATCTTGAACAGGTAATTGGGAGAAGTATGGAGGAATACACTTGTATGATACCAGAGAGACCCAGGAAGGAGCGTTCTATCGTGCTGCCTTAACGTTTACACCATGGACCACTTCCAACAGCTCAGGGTGTAAGTACTTTTTGTATCCTCCGCTTTTCTCTTCTCCTCTTCTCTTCTCTTCTCTTCTTCTCTTCTTCTTCTCTTCTCTTCTCCTCTCTCTCTCTTCTCTTCTCTTCCCTTCCCTTCCCTTCCCTTCTGTTCTGTTCTGTTCTGTTCTGTTTTTGTCGGTCATTCCCTTTCCATCCATTTTTTCCTCTTTAAACTTGTTGGTTTGTTTCAGTGTATCGATGCCGCACGTGACATCCTGGACACAGAACTGACAGCTAGAGCAGGAGAGAGCTACAAACCGTGCCTATGGGGTAAGTGATTATCAATATACCATTTTCGAATTCCAAATTAACGCTGTGTTCCTTGATAACAAACTCGTTTACTTAGAGTTAACCTCAAATCATTGTTTAAATATTCACAAATTCCAAACGGTAAAGTAAAGAATGCACAAGCTCAACAATACGAACACTTTGAAATTCCAGGGACCTTCACTGGAACACGGGAATATTCTGCACAAAATCAAGTCTAAACCCTGAGCAACCGAGAACTCGAAAACTCGAGTATTAAATATATTATAAAGTTTTTGAATATGCCTTTAATATGATGCTTATTACCCATTCTGTCCCATCAGGCCATGGTAACGGTCAGATGTTATCAGAACTAGAAGAGATTATTCAATACAAGGTTGATTCCTGAGAGACGTGAATCCATCAAACGAACCTGGTGGAACAGACTACAGGTAACACAAAATATTAATATTTCTTGAATATTTCGAAAAAGTTATGCCGGTTAGAATGCGCAGTTACGAACGCACCGTACAGTGACCATTTTCTCGCATTCTGATTGGATAAAGAGTGATCTTGCTCTGTGATTGGTTAATAGAGGTCGTCAGCTCCGTGCCTCGACGACACAGCGCGCGTAATGTGTCTTACGAAGTGTCAAAAACACTCGTTTCTGACGTGCCGTGCATGACCATGGCGGTTGCATGCCCAAACATTTTGATTGGATGAACAGGGATATCGAGCCTTCTGATTGGTTCATTGGAGATCATCAGCTCCGTTCCCTGACGGTACTACTTGCGTGATGTTTCACTATCTTACGAAATTCACTTAAAGTGTCAAAAACGCTCAGTGCTGATGTGCCTTGCCGTGACCGCGATTGTTCCATGTCCAAGCATTTTGATTGGTTGAACAGGGATTTCGAGCCTTCCGATTGGTTCATTGGAGATTATCAGCTTCTTGTCGTCTCGTTTCACAGTCTTACTAAATCTATTCTATTACAGGGCTGTCAGCGTGTGGTTGAAGACTGGCAGAAGATCCTCCAGGTACGGTCCTTGGTCCTGACACCACAAGAAGACATGCAGTCATGGCTCAAGTATTCCAGTCCTGTGCCGTAAGAGTGGACGTCTGGCGCTCAGTCACAAGACCCTTGTCATGCTACTGGGTAGTGACCCATCAAAACACCCCTGATCAACCCCTACCAACTACCTATCCACAGGTGACGTTTGCCTACATGAAACACATGTGGAGAGAAGGACAAAAGGTTATTAATAGTAATCATGATTAACGTTTATGTTTACGTTTATGATTTATGTTTCTTCAAGAAAATGTCTTTCGGAAAGATATAGACTCCTTGCATGTGTCGTCAAAGCAACTCGATCTGGGAGACAAAACAAAAGTATTCCAATCTCCTGAGAATTGGAACCTACTGTTTTGTCCCTCAGATTGAGCTGCATTTCAAAGTGTCTGCAAGGGGTCTATTAACGAGAAAAATTTGCTTAAAAAAACTCATCCTTAATAACACTAATCATCGCATCAATGAGTGCAATAGGAGGTTAGCCCTATCTTGAATATCTCCTAGGATTGATTTTGAATTTGCATTTGAATTCTAATACTTAATAATGACAAATGATTAACAAATTCAAATGAAGTAAGATCTCCTGGCATGCAGTCAACTGTTTTCAGGCAGCATTTCAAACTAAGATAGGACAACTCGACTTTTTAACTGATAATACCGATTGAACGTAAGCAACAAATAAAATATATAAAGGATAGAGTTTAAATGAAAGAGAAAAAAGAAAGAGAAAAAAAGAAAGAAAGAAAGAAAAAAAAAGAAAGAAAGAAAGAAAATAATAAGAAAAAAAAAGAAAAGAAAAAAAGAAAAAGAAAGAAAAAATGAAAGAAAACAGAAAAAAGAAAAAAGAAAAATGAGACATGCGAGAGATAGGTTTCTACACCCACGTCCCTCTGACAAAAATTCAAAAAATCGATTCTACTTTGCCATACCCCCGAGACATCCGCAGAGCTGAGGCGTCGTATGGACTTCGGACCTGACGGCGATTAAATCCTTCTGCCCTTGGGTGTACGAATTACGCAAGAAAATGTTCTAGCCGAAGCATCAGGGGAGAGACCCAGCCGGCCCCCAGACCATATCGGCTAATCCCTTGCATCTCTGCCACGCACGGAATCGGTTGAAAAAAATAATATCAAAAAGTCTAGTCTATAAGGTGCATTGTTTTCACGACTATTATTGTGCTGATTCACCTGGAACCGTGGCCCAGTGGTAAAAACTTAGGCATGCATTCAGGATAAGTCAAGCCCTAGAGGTCGGGGTTAGTACCTGGATGGGTGACCTAAACATTGTTTCTACTCAAGTTTTTGCTCTTGTTCTTGTTCTATTTCTTTCTTTTCTTCTTCTTCTTCTTCTTCTTCTTCTTCTTCTTCTTTTTTTATTTTACTAAACTAACCAAGTTTTTTTTTCTTGATCTCGTTCTATTTTTTCTCCGTTTTTGTATTTTACTAAACTTTGTATCTAACCAAGTTTTTTTCTTTTTCTTGCTCTATTTTTTCTTTTTTTTTTCCTCTTTTTTTATTTATTTATTTATTTATTTTACTAAACATGCATCTAATCAAGTTTTTTTGTTCTATTTTTACTTTTCTTTTTCTTTTTTTATGTAAAACATATTTATAACCATATTGTTTTTACTAGCAGTTGGTTTTGTAATCTGAGAAATAAAGTTAGTCACCTGAAAAGCTACAAAGCTGACACCGACAAGGATTATGGGTAGATACATTTTGCATGTCTCAACAGCGTGATAGCTGTTGATGGACTTGAGATCTTCTACCAGTTACAAGTTCACCTCCTCTGAGCATCCTCAACTGCTGCAGTTTGTGTCAAAAGCTTTACTTGTTGGATATAAAACATTTGTCCATGATTCTCAGTGATCACAGCTTTCTAGGTTTTTGGTGACTAACTTTATTGAAATAAGTATATATAATACAAAGCTTAATGTTATCTATTGCTGTTCACCCAAATTCTTTACCCAGTCTCTGAGAGGCAGATTAGCTCCTAATCTCCTTCGTTGTAGCTTCTGTCAAGAGGCATTTTAACATTTTTTCGTAAATGTTCGTTTCCCAGGAGGATGCATTCCAACACCTTCAGCGTTTTGTTCATACGACTCTTCACCAACAAGCCTTGCAGTCGCTTTCTCCAACTGACGACGACAATAAACGAGAAGAACTACTCAAACTAGTAGCGAGGTACGAGTTGACTTGTACAATATGTAAATTAGCCATGGCCTGACTTAGACCAGCCCAGAAGTTGTTTCAGGGTTTGATCTGTGAGTCAGCCATGCCCTGACTTAGATCAGCCCAGAGGTTGTTTCAGGGCCGGGTTGTTCAAAGCTGGATTAGCTCTAATCCAGGATTAACTCTATAGGTCTTATTAGGATTTAACCCAGGATTAGCACTAATCGGGCTTTGAACAACTGGGCCCAGGGCTCTATCTGTGAGTTAGCCATGCCCTGACTTAGATCAGCCCAGAGGTTGTTTCAGGGTTCTATCTGTGAGTTAACCTTATCCTGACTTAGATCAGCCCAGAATATTGTTTCAGGGTTCCATCTGTGAGTTAGCCATGCCCTGACTTAGATCAGCCCAGAGGTTGTTTCAGGGTTCCATCTGTGAGTTAGCCATGCCCTGACTTAGATCAGCCCAGAGGTTGTTTCAGGGTTCCATCTGTGAGTTAGCCATGCCCTGACTTAGATCAGCCCAGAGGTTGTCTCAGGGTTTGATCTGTAAGTTAGCCGTGCCCTGATCAACCTAGAGGTTGTTTCATGCTATCTATAACATTTTTATCTTGATGTTTGTTTGTCGTCGTAGGTGCTATCTCAAACTAGGAGACTGGATGTCATCTCTCCAAGGCTTCAACGACAACACCATGCCTCAGATTCTTCAGTACTACTCAGCTGCCACCGACAATGACAGAAACTGTTACAAGGTATTTACATCTTGGCGAGACCTTGTCTGCGCCGTGCTTATGCCGTATTCCGGGTATTTGATTGGATGGAAAGTAAATTCTCGCGCAATGTGATTGTTCTGGCGTATATCTTGCCGTGTCACGTTCGTGATCGTGCTGTGAGCTTTTCACGGTCATACGAAAACTGTTCTACTCTAGTAAACACCGCAAATTTTTCGTTTGTGTTTACAGGCATGGCATTCATGGGCCTTCATGAACTTCGAGGCTGTTTTGTACTACAAGAACCAACAAGGACTCGAAAAGAATGGTGTGAACACTGCATCCCCGCTGACACCACCACCATCTCCTAAGGTGAGAGTATAACAAGAGTGTCCCTGGTGCTATAAACAAGTCTCCTGGGAGGGGAGGGAATGGCATTCATTGGCTGTAGAACTCGAAGAGGGGAAGTGAGGTTTATAGCCATCACGTACCAGCGGACGTTGGATGACAGACCAATAAAATCCTTATACTTTCGGGAATTGAATTTGTTTCTCGTCTAAAACGATTGCATTGATCCTGGCATCCAACATGGCTGCCGTCACATGATCGCGCAGAAACTATTTTTCAGAGTTCCAGAGCTTGGTCGATGCACTTGCATTGTGTTCGCTTATTATCTCTCCCAAACCAGAAGTAAAAGTTGGTTGCCTATAGACTACTTTAGCTAGGGCGTAATGTTCTCCTATTTTAGTCCATGTGTCATTCTCTAGAGTATCATTGCTCTGTTTAACAATTGTGCATGAGAAGACACATGAATATGGATACAACTCAAACAAAGAATCTTATTCCCAGGAGAATGACACGTTGTCTGAAATGTGAAAACGTTAGACCCAAGGTAAAAGAAAGTCTATTGCTGAGAATAACATTTAGTGAACTAGTATCCCATCCCTATGGGGTAGTTTGGGGTAGATAGCTCCATTCCACAAACCAAAGACTGCCAGTGTCACTAACGCAGCCAATCTGTTACCAGACCGTAAATCCCGTTATCTCCTACGCTGTTCCTGCAGTACAAGGTTTCTTTAAATCCATCGCCCTATCCAGCGGTAACTCCCTTCAAGACACGCTCAGACTGCTTACTCTGTGGTTCGACTACGGTCATCAATCAGAAGTGTACGAGTCATTGGTGGAAGGGATCAAGACCATCCAGATAGACACGTGGCTACAGGTGATACCACAGCTGATTGCCAGGATTGATACACCTAGACAGCTGGTGGGAAGACTTATTCATCAACTGTTGACTGATATTGGAAAACACCATCCACAGGTAAGAAGAGTTGAATAGTATGCATGTGTTGATGACGGTGATGATGATGATGAGGATGATGATGATGATAAGAAGGGTTGAACAGTATGCATGTGTTGATGATGGTGATGATGATGATGATGATAAGAAGGGTTGAACAGTATGCATGTGTTGATGACGGTGATGAAGATGATGATGAGGATGATGATGATGATAAGAAGGGTTGAACAGTATGCATGTGTTGATGACGGTGATGAAGATGATGATGAGGATGATGATAATGATAAGAAGGGTTGAACAGTATGCATGTGTTGATGACGGTGATGAAGATGATGATGAGGATGATGATAATGATAAGAAGGGTTGAACAGTATGCATGTGTTGATGATGGTGATGAAGATGATGATGAGGATGATGATAATGATAAGAAGGGTTGAACAGTATGCATGTGTTGATGACGGTGATGAAGATGATGATGAGGATGATGATGATGATAAGAAGGGTTGAACAGTATGCATGTGTTGATGACGATGATGAAGATCATGATGATAACGACCTTGATGTTGGTGATGACGTTGAAATTGACAGTTAATATTGATGGCTGGAGTGATGTTGATGTGCTATTTAAGAAGATATTGATGATGATAGTGTTGGTGATGATGATGGTGGTCATGATAATGGTGGTGGTAGTGGTGTTGATGATATTGATGATGATATTGATGATGATAGTGATGATGATAGTGATGATGGTGATGATGACGGTGATGAGGATGATAATGGTGATGATGAGGATGAGGATATCAATAATGATGGTGGTGGTGGAGATGATGATGATAGTGATGGTGGTGGTGATGATGATGATAGTGATGATGATGATGATAATGATAGTGATGATGATGGTGACAATGATGGTGATGTTGGTGATGATGATAATGTTCGTGATGATTAATATAGTGATGGTGATGACGATGGCGATGATGATACCAACATACACAATGATATTAATAACAACATACCATTTTCTGTCCAGGCTCTTATCTATCCCCTCACAGTGGCATCCAAGTCAGCTAGCAGTGCGCGTTACAGTGCAGCCAATCAGATCCTAAAGAACATGTGCGAACACAGCAAACAACTTGTACAACAAGCAATAATGGTAAGAAAATGAGCAGAACCATCCCTAGTTTAGACTACAACCTCTCCTTCCCAAAATAATTACACAAGGACTAGAACCAAAATCTTAAGATTTACGAATAAAACAGCTTACGGCTCGTGCTTGTCCTTACACCTCTTTCGTGCTCACGCCACTTTCTGCGTGCTTTATTACTGAATGGAGCACGGAAAAAGCTGTTTTATTCGTTTTAT
This sequence comes from Actinia tenebrosa, assembly GCF_029948245.1. NCBI lineage: Eukaryota > Metazoa > Cnidaria > Anthozoa > Actiniaria > Actiniidae > Actinia > Actinia tenebrosa. The sequence goes on along the minus strand of NW_028292574.1, from coordinate 10,143,505 downwards.
TATATAGTTACTAATTTGTTTTCGGTATTGAATTTATTTACGCAAAAAGATAGACGGTCGCAGGATCTAGCAGCACTTCGCGCACGCGGATGGCGTCAGCACTGTGCTCCCTTCACTAATAAAGCAAAGTTTTCGATCCATCAGTGCGCGCGTACTATCCTGACTATGTAATAAAAATGGCTAAATCACAGATCGAATTAGCCATTCCGAGATTGAAGAAAAAGCTGGTTGGAGTTGGCATCGCAGTGCATCGTGGGGACATATTTCCAAGATGGCGTCTATTTAGTCCCGTAAAATAGAAAAACGTTTTTCATCAATTTGCGCGCGTACACTCTTTCACTTTCGATTTTAGCGATCAAAACAATAAACGGAAAGAGCGCACGCGCAAAGTTGATGACGCAGGGGAGTAGGGTAAGTCGAAATTTAAGCTGCATCGGGTTACTAAAAATAGTCCAACCGGGAATTTACATGGCGCGCGCATTATTAAGAAGTTTCCCTCTCTTATTTATGCTCTCTTGTCTTCACATAAATGCAGCACAAGTTCTCTACTTACTCCAGCATGAATTAATTTTAGGTGAGCGAAGAACTCATTCGTGTGGCTATCCTCTGGCACGAGTTATGGCACGAGGGATTAGAGGAAGCATCACGCTTGTATTTTGGTGAAGGTAACGTGAAGGGCATGTTTGCTGTACTGGAGCCTCTGCATCAGATGATGGAACGAGGACCTCAGACCCTAAAAGAAACTTCCTTCAATCAGGTTAGTATGGTACTGAGACATATACACCCTACTAAGGAGCTTGGGGTGGCCGTCTCTTTTGGGTCTGGCCTGAAAAGCTAGGTATCAAAAGGAAAGGCTAGGAAATTTGTCTGAAGTTGTTGGGGTCATGAGATCTAGAGACCTTGAGGGCTTTGGGGTCTGACGTTCTAGTGGTGTGGAAGCATTTGGAATCTGGAGGTCTAGAAGTCTGAGGGTTTAGGAGTTTGGAAAGCTTGGGATCTAGTGGTCTAGGGATCTTGAGGGCTTTGGGATCTGAAATTCTTGGGTCTGGAAGCATTTGGATTCTTGAGGTCTAGAATTTTAGGTGTTTAGGGGTTTGGTTTAATGGTTTGGGAGCATCCTTTAAGTTTCTAGTCACAGGGCATTGGTGGTATGGTTTTCCCACCATTTTGGCATAACTTGATATCATCATTCAAATTGACTGTAATACTCAGGCGTATGGCCGTGACCTGATGGAAGCCCAAGAATGGTGTCGTAGATACCAGAAGTCTAACAACGTCAAGGATCTGACTCAGGCATGGGACCTGTATTACATGGTATTCAGACGAATATCCAAACAGCTACCACAGGTAGGGGCTTAATGACTATCACGTGTACGCCCATGCGCAGTTACTACATGTAGGGGCTTAACGAGCACCACGTGTACGCCCATGCGCAGTTACCACAGGTAGGGGCTTAACGAGCACCACGTGTACGCCCATGCGCAGTTACCACAGGTAGGGGCTTAACGACCATCACGTGTACTCCCATGCGCAGTTACTACAGGTAGGGTCTTAAGTACCATCACGTGTACGCCCATGCGCAGTTACTACAGTTTTGCCAGGTTTAATATCAACCATCCACCAACACCATGGTCATGTTTTTAAAACGAAAAGGCCCTTTGCAGCTCAGTAATCACGTGCTGATTAATTCACTAAGAGCAAATGAATGAACATCTTGATTCCCACGGGTAAAATATACTGGTGAGCAAACAAACTTTCTACAACCTGTTTCGAGAGACGGTAATAAAACTGCATTCCGTAACACACTGGTTACACATCGTTTCATTCAGTTCTTAACAAGTAGCTAAAAAGAATCACCAATTTAGAATGAAATAAAAAATTTTGCTCACCAGTACAGACACGGGATCCTTAACTGCAAAGGGCCTATTCCAACTGATTAGAGCTGTGCTCCGAGGTCATACATGGACTGTATAGCGGCTGCCAGAGGCGCCTTCGCATGCGTTCAGTTCTATCCAGTTGAGCTGCGCCACTGCTGTACTTTGCGGTAGTGATTAACGATGACAATTTTGTGTTTGTTTTATGAATGATTGCACAACCAACGATTCCATGTTTTCAGATGTTGTTTTTGTTCCATCAGACCACCCTCAGTTTGGTCTTTGGCAAGTCATTTCTGACCCCAGGATAGATAAAATTTTTATTATTTCCTATAGATTATATTTTAAAGTAAAATCGATTCTTTTAAATTTAAAGCTGACGTCACTCGAGTTGCAGTACGTTTCTCCTAAGCTCCTGATGTCACGTGATCTCGAGCTAGCCGTACCAGGAACGTACGAGCCACACAAACCAGTCATACACATCCGTCACGTGCATTCGTCGCTTAACGTAATCACTTCTAAACAAAGACCTCGAAAACTCTGCATCACAGGTAAGTAATGTCTCTATATCCCATGATCCTTTGCGGGTTATTAATAAAGGGGTATGGTCAAAACAGGGGTTCAAAATTGCCCTATTTCACTATGAGGGTCACTGCTTGTTTTTGTGGGGGATAGAATCGCTAAATCCTATAGAAAATTCAACAAAATGTGCTCCTAGCGAAACAGTTTAATCTAAAATGGCCTGGTTTTCAGATATAATATGTGTTAATATGTACTAAAAAATATTCTGAGCGTTTGCTGGCTATTCTACTTCTCTTCGTGGATTGATACGGGTTTTAGAACAATTTTCGGTGAATTTGCGTTGATTTGACCCCCTCCGACGACCATGATCCTTTGCGTTTAAACAATAGATTGTTTTGATGTGACGTCATAGTGAATCAGGGCAATTGAGAACTCGATTTTATAGTCTCCTTGCAGGTGACGTTAAAGTAGCTCAATTTGGAAGACAAAACAAGAGAATTTCAATCTACTTAGAATTAGAAACCCATTGTTATGTCCTCCAAACTGAGCTGCATTCCGACGTGATGAAAGGGGTATATTGATTGATATGGTGGCTACCCATAAATACCCCCTGCCACCCAGAGACCTGTTGAAATGCTCGAAACTGGGTGTCCATAGAGACTATTTCTATACAATACCCCGGTACTCCCTAACCAAATTATACAACGAATTGAAATATTCCAACCAATTTGAATAACTATTGTTCTGGAATGACTAGCGATTGACTAGCCTCTTATACATGTAAAATCACTCTCATGTTTCCGCGTCAACACGAGGCACGTCATTTATTTTTCTCAAATTGGCCGCCATATTTCGATTCGGTGTATATTCGTTCATTTTTTCACCCATTCTTTCATTCGTTTTGTAGGGAGCAATGGATCCGAGTTCATGTTCCTTCTCAAAGGACACGAGGATTTGCGTCAGGACGAACGTGTCATGCAGCTTTTTGGTCTCGTCAACACATTGTTATCAAGTGACAGAGCAACATCCAAGAGACATTTGAGGTACCAAACTACCAGCTTTGGGCTCCCTGTGGTGTTAGCCTGACACAGGTAGCCCACACGTCCTAATAATTTATCTCTTTTCTTCACAGTATTCAACGATATGCTGTTATTCCACTCTCCACCAACTCTGGTCTGATTGGCTGGGTCCCGCATTGTGATACATTACATGCCCTTATAAGGGATTACCGAGAAAAGAAAAAGATCCTCTTGAATATTGAACACCGTATTATGCTTAGGGTAAGTAGACTTCCGGGTCCGGTTTTAAGGCTGTTATAACTTTGGGCTCCCTGTGGTCTGGCCTCGTTTAGTTTTCTTGTTACTCCTTTTCCAAGATGGATGGAAAAAAAAAAAAAAAGAAAAAAAGAAAAGTACATTTATTATTTGTATTTTCAATTTGTTAACATTTTCCCATTTTTATCCCATTTTCAATTCATTCCATTTTTTCATCTGATATCACTTTATTTTTCCCAGATGGCTCCTGACTATGACCACCTGACGTTGATGGAGAAAGTCGAAGTGTTTGAACATGCTTTGGCCAATACTAATGGCGACGACTTGGCTAAACTACTGTGGCTGAAGAGCCCAAGCTCTGAGGTTTGTGTGAATAAGATATCCAAGCTAAGACCCATACTTGGGTGTTATGTAACACATGCCATTGCCTTGAGAATAAGATGTGTCCAACTCACTTCCTTATAAATGTACTGGTAATGATAGAAATAATAGTAAAATGAAACATGGTCTGAAATGGCAACAAATATTACACCAACCTCAATAGACCCATTTAACTTGGGCCACCACCACCACTACCACCATCTCCACCACCAACACTACCATCACCACTACCACCACCACTACCACCACCACCACCACTACCACCACCACTACCACCACCACTACCACCACCACCACTACCATCACCACCACTACCACTACCACTACCATCACCACCACTACCATCACCACTACCACCAACACTACCATCACCACTACCACCACCACTACCATCACCCCTACCACCACCACTACCACCACCACCACCACTACCATCGCCACTACCACCACAGCTACCGCCACCACCACCACCACCACCACTACCACCACCACCACTACCACCACCACCACTACCACCACCCCCACCACCAACACTACCATCATCACCACCACCACTATCACCACCACCACTACCACCCCCACCACCACTACCATCACCACTACCACCACCCCCCCCCCCCCCCCAACACTACCACCACCACCACTACCATCAGCACCACACTACCATTTACAGTCAAGTACTTGATATCCCTCATGAGTGGTTAACCAATGTCTTACAGGTTTGGTTTGATCGTCGCACTAACTACACCAGATCTCTTGCTGTCATGTCTATGGTGGGGTATGTCCTTGGTCTTGGAGACAGGTAAGTGGTCGTGGTAACCTTTGACTCTCTTAGTAAAACCTAACTTACTAATATTTTGTGGTTTCAGACATCCATCTAATCTGATGTTAGACCGACTGAGTGGACGTATTCTACACATCGATTTTGGGGATTGCTTTGAGGTCAGTGCGATGTATTAAACATAAGCTCTTTATTTTGTGGACTGTTTGTTTATGAAGTCGTATTTTTGTATAGGTTGCGATGACCAGAGAAAAATTCCCTGAGAAAATTCCATTTCGATTGACTAGAATGTTAACTAATGCAATGGAGGTAGGTTGTTATAAGTCACTAGAAATTGCGTTCTCTCCTCTCCTCTCCTCTCCTCTCCTCTCTCCCCTTCTCTCCTCTCCTCTCTTCCAATCTTGCCTTTATTGTTGCTTGTTAAACAATTAAAAACACGTGATCAATCCTTCTCATGTTTCCTCCATGCAGGTGACAGGAATCGACGGCAACTATCGCATGACATGCGAGAGCGTGATGCGAACCCTGCGCGAACACAAAGACAGTCTGATGGCTGTACTGGAAGCCTTTGTCTATGATCCCTTACTCAACTGGAGGCTTATGGACAGCGGTATGTATAAACCGAGAATGCAAATTTTTATCGTGGCATCGTCATTCTCGTCCCCAGACCCTTATCATTGACACTAGAGAAAAACGTTTGCGCGTTCGTGCACTTCAGCACGTTTTCTAAGAATTTTGAAGAGTTTGGGTGAGAAAATAAATGTTTGTTTTCTCCAAGTATACAAAAAAGTTCAAGAGTATACTTTTGTCAGACCAAGATACCGTATTAACTAACACAATATGAAAGAATTAGCCTTAAGTTTCAAGCATGAACACTAAGTTTTGGCATTTTGTGGGGTCCAATTTATCAGGCATGTTTGAAAATCAAATTAAATTATGTTTTGACTAATTTGCATACGGATTCAGAGCATGCGCAGACGTTTTTCTCTCTTGTCCTTATCATTATTATGTGCAGTTTTGAGCATGCGCAGAGCGAATGGCTTGAAAATGATAATAGGCGTTGATGTATGATTATGATGAATGTTTTGCAGCTGCTCCTAAGATCAAACGTTCTAAAGGTCGTTCAGACACCATGTCAGAGGGCGCTGAAGGTAAAGAAATTAAGAGAAATATAATTATCACAGATTGTATTTACAATGATTTTGCCATTATTGTCGCTCCTTGACTCACACAACAACCCAAAACCTTACTTACCCATCTACTTACCTACCCAACTACCTACCCACCCACCCACACCCACTCGCCTACCCACCCACCCACTCACCTACCCTTCCACGTACTTACCTACCCAACCACCTACCCAACCACCCAAACACTCACTCGCCTACCCACCCACCCACCCACTCACCTACCCTTCCACCTACTTACCTACCCAACCACCTACCCACGCACCCAAACACACTCGCCTACCCACCCACCCACTCACCTACCCTTCCACCAACCCACCGACCCAATCGCCTACTCACCCACCCACTCGCCTACTAACCCACCTATCAACCTATTAACCTATCACCTCACTCTCCCACTCATTCACCTACCCACCCACCTACCCACTGACCTACCCAACCAGGTGCTCACCTACCCAACCACTTACTCACCCGCCTAACAACCCAACACGTTACTAACCCACCCGTTCACTCACGTACCAACCACCTCACACCCACCCAACTACTCGCCTACCCAACCACCTACCTATTCTACTTATTCATCCACCCATTTTGTCATCCATCACTCTTTTAGGTCGTGTAAGTTGCCTACTAGAGTGGTTTTCATAAAGCCGTGAAACAAAGTGTATAGAGGTTTTGGACTTCCATGTGACGGCCGCCATGTTAGATGGCAGGAACAATACATATAAAATACAATCGTTTTACATGAGAAAGAATTCAATTCCCAAGAGCAAAGGGATTTTATTGTTCTGCCATCTAACCATAGGAAGCCCAAGCTGTATTATGGGATGGGAACGTGATGGTGCAAAACCTCTATTCCTTAGAGTGGTAACAGTCAGAACAATACAATAGAAAACAATAGTACTAAATACGCTAAGTTGTATTTCACGGGTTTATTAAAACCACTCTAGCGTTGCAGGTATTACTGTCTTGTTTCGCGACTTCTGACACGAAACATGCTACTAGACAATGTTGAAACAATAGAAAACTCGCAAGCGTGCTGTCTGCAGTTATAAAGCACGCGGGGATAGGTAGAACACGAGAGAAATGTTAGGAGAGTTAGGACACTTAGGACACTAGTTAGAAGTGTTAGGATACTTCTCGAGTGTTCTGTCAATCCCCAAGTGCTTTATATCTCCACACAGCTCAACAAGCAAGTTTTTTATTTCTTTTATAAAATGCAAAGGGCGGGTGCGTGTTGTGTGCTCTCATAAAGCACGCGCTCCCAACCAATCAGAATACGAGATTTATAACAGTTATTTTGTATGTGTGATAATGTGTGCAGCAATGTTGTCATGTGTATAAGCGTTATTATGCAGGCGTAAGGTACATTATTCACTGTTTTCTGCTTTTTTTCACCACAGACATGTTAGAAGGTGTCGAGGTCAGTCGTGACAAGCCGACCAACAAGAAAGCAGAACCTCTTCATTCTATTGGTTAGTGAGATAAGAGCAAACCCCTGGAAAATAAAAGTATTTGTGGAGGTTTTAAAACAACTATAATATATCCCCTTAGATTAAGTTTTCACCATTTCAGACCACGTGTCATTCCGTAGAGTATCATTCTCCTCAATACAAGCACTGTGCTTTGGTTCTCAGCAGTATCAAACAAAGAATGTGAAGATATTGTTGAAAAATACAGACAAAATATAAGAGACCTACTCCAATGTTCTCCTATTTCGGAACACGTGTCATTCCCTAGAGTATCATTTATTTAACGCTTGCACATGAGAAGACACATGAATGGATATGGATGCAACTCAAACAAAGAATCTTATTCTCAAGATTTTGGCACGTGTTCTGAATTGGGAAAACATTATGACTAAGGTAAAGAGGTATTTTAGCATGAAAGATAATGTTTTATTTTTTGTTTTAATTCAGAGGATGAAAATGCTCATAAACCTGAGGCTTTGAACAAGAAAGCACTGGATATTATTACTCGTGTGAGAGACAAGTTAACTGGTGAGCTGGCTGGGATATCTGTCTATTACAAAGAATCATTATCATCAACCAATTCATCATCATCGCCATCATCATCATGAACACCATCATCATCATCACATCTACCACCACCATCATCATCATCATCAACCAGTTCATCTTCATCATCATCATTGTCATCATCATCACATCTACCGTCATCAGTATCATCATCATCATTGCCATCATCATCATCATTGCATCACCATCATCATTATCACTATCATCGCCATCATCATCACTATCATCGCCATCATCATCACTATCATCATCACCACCATCATTATCATCACTATCATCGCCATCATCATCACTATCATCGCCATCATCATCACTATCATCATCACCACCATCATTATCATCACTATCATCGCCATCATCATCACTATCATCATTGCCATCATCACCATCATTATCACTATCATCGCCATCATCATCATCATCATAACCCCATTTCTCAATCTTTTCACAGGTGGTGATTTTGCTAAGCGCAACACCCTTGAAGTACCATCCCAAGTGGACCTGTTGATCAAACAGGCTGTCTCCCATGAAAACTTGTGCCAGTGTTACATTGGATGGTGAGTAAAGTATTTCTATCGCCGGATACCTTTTCGTCGTTGCCTGAGACGCTAAACCATATCTATCCATTTTCCAGTAGTTATGTAATATCTATTTAGTACCATTACTCAGGTGATTATAGTAAATCCTGCTCCCTGATTGGTTGAATATTGATATACAACAATATTTAGTACCATTAACCAGATGATTATAGAAAAATCGTGCGCCCTGATTGGTCGAGAACTTGGGACTATTTAGCAATTGGTCCTCGAGCACGAATGGGCTATGAGTCAATAGTCCATGAGGCCGAAAAATCCAACTATAACAGAAGTTTTTTTCATGCACTCTTTCTCTTTTTTTTTTTTTGTATCGTACAATAATCAATTTATTACACTGTTAGTTGTGTATTGCAGCCGGATAATTTTACGAGTTAAGCTGTATTTTTTCTCGCCCCGTAGCCGCTTTCACTTATATAACCTCTATATACTGAATGTTCACTTTCAGGTGCCCTTTCTGGTAATACAACAATGTACCTCTTCCAGAGACTATATACAGCACGGACACGGTCTTCTCTGGGTATTGAGCGCTTCTTAAATAGTATCAATAACTATTAGTATTAATATTATTATTTTATGATTATTTGACAATCAAGACTTCTTTATTTTTTAAGACGCGTGTCATTCTCTTGAGAATATGATTCTTTGTTTGAGTTGTATTCATATTCATGTGTCTTCTGTGCAACCATTAAACAAAGAAACGATACTCAAGAAAATGACACGTGGACTGAAATAAGAAAGCACTACGCACAAGGTAATGTGGTGTAATACCTATAAGGATAATAAATGTATATATCAGAACGCGCTAGATGACCCCCCTGGGCAACGATATGATTCTTTAGGCGCGTGATTTTCTTTAATAAAAGTTAGTACTAACTGCTGTGAACTATGTGCTGTCCCAGCAATGTCAAATAATTGAGATATAATTATACCAAATAGATTTAAAACTTACCGTCCTAATAGGCCCTTTGCAGTTAACGGTCATGTGTCTGTACTGGTGAGCAAAATTTTTTATTTCATTTTAAATTGGCAATTCTTTTTAGCTACTTGTAAAGAACTGAATGAAACGATCTGTAACGAGTGTGCTACGAAATGCAGTTTTATTACGATCTCTCGAAACAGGTTGTATAAAGTTTGTTTGCTCACCAGTATATTTCACCCATGGGAATCAAGATGTTCATTCATTTGCTCTCAGTGAATTAATCAGCACGTGATTACTGAGCTGCAAAGGACTTATTAACTTTATCACCTTCATGCTTGTCTTGTCAGAAGAAGTGTTAATAACAATTCAATTAAAATAATTATTTACCCCTCGATGAAGAAAGAGGATTCTTTGTGCTATTTCGAAGTCTAAATATTCACAAATAACAACGGTAGGTAAAGAATGCGCAACTTCAGCAATAAGTCAGTTCATAGCTTAAAAACTGTTTTCAGTGCGCATGCGATTTTATCCCGAATTTCTCGCCTTCTTTTGTCTAAACCTTTTTTTTTCCATAATAAAACAAAAGATGAGAAATTTGTATAGGAAATCGCACGATCTCGAGTACAATTTGGAAATTAATAGACACGAGTAATGTTTTGAAAGTACCTGTAATTGCACGAGCCTTTAGGCGAGTGCGATTAAAGAACTTTCAAAACATTACGAGTGTCTATTAATTCCTAATTGTACGAGAAGATCGTGCGATTTTTTGTTTATAGTTCACTCAACAAAATTTCAGTAAAAAATGCAAAGCGACGCCGTTCATCTTTGTCTATTTGGCGGCCGATTTTCAGTCCATCGCGCAACTGTAATGCATAAAAAAGATTAGCTCTTATTAGCTTTTACGCCTTTTTTTTTTTTGCCGCTGTTTATTGTTTTGGCCGTGTTTCCATAGCGACTTAATTCGGTACTCCTACGGAGAACAATTAACCTTATAATTGTACTCCTATCGACCAATCAGAATCGAGTAATTTTGTTGAGTGTACTATAAAGGATAAAATCGCATGCGCACTGCAATAAATTCTTAAACTATGAACTGGCCTATACGAATACGTATACCCGCTCTTCCGTTCTGTGCCACCCAAGTCCATTTTACACATTCCTCTTCACATGCCTTTAAAGATGTCTCTTCCTTAATACAGACATCTGGTAAAATGGCCCAAAATGACCTATTTTGAATTTACCTCATATTATACAAATTTTTCGAAGAGCTATGAAAATGGCCCAAAAACGATTAAAACCATGGGCTATAGTCCATGCTTTTTGCCTCAAAATGGCCCAAAATTACCTATTTTGCATTTACCTCATATTATACAAATTTTTTCAAAATGTGTGAAAATGGCCCAAAAACAATCAAAACCATGGGCCATAGTCCATGGTTTTTGCCTCAAAATGGCCCAAAATGACCTATTTTGCATTTACCTCATATTATGCAAATTTTTTAAAGAGATGTGAAAATGGCCCTAAAACGATCAAAATCATGGGGTATAGTCCATGCTTTTTGCCTCAAAATGGCCCAAAATGACCTATTTTGCATTTACCTCATATTATACAAATTTTTCAAAGAGCTATCAAAATGGCCCAAAAACGATTAAAACCATGGGCTATAGTCCATGCTTTTTGCCTCAAAATGGCCCAAAATGAACTATTTTACATTAAACTTATATTATGTAAATTTTTTCAAAAAGGAGTGAAAATGGCCCTAAAACGATCAAAACCATGGGCTATAGTCCATGCTTTTTGCCTCAAAATGGCCCAAAATGACCTATTTTGCATTTACCTCATAATATGCAAATTTTATCAAAATGTGTGAAAATGGCCCAAAAACGTTCAAAAGCATGGGCTATAGTCCATGCTTTTTGCCTCAAAATGGCCCAAAATGACCTATTTTGCATTTACCTCATTATGCAAATTTTTTAAAGAGGTGTGAAAATGGCCCAAAACGATCAAAAGCATGGGCTATAGTCCATGCTTTTTGCCTTAAAATGGCCCAAAATGACCTATTTTGCATTTACCTCATATTATGCAAATTTTTTAAAGAGGTGTGAAAATGGCCCAAAACGATTAAAAACATGGGCTATAGTCCATGTTTTTTGCCTCAAAATGGCCCAAAATGACCTATTTTGCATTTACCTCATATTATACAAATTTTTTCAAAATGTGTGAAAATGGCCCAAAAACAATCAAAACCATGGGGTATAGTCCATGCTTTTTGCCTCAAAATGGCCCAAAATGACCTATTTTGAAATTACCTCATATTATACAAATTTTTCGAAGAGCTATCAAAATGGCCCAAAAACGTTCAAAACCATGCGCTATAGTCCATGCTTTTTGCCTCAAAATGGCCCAAAATGAACTATTTTGCATTTAACTTATATTATGCAAATTTTTTCCAAAGGAGTGAAAATGGCTCAAAAACGATCAAAGTCATGGGCTATAGTCCATGCTTTTTGCCTCAAAATGGCCCAAAATGACCTATTTTGCATTTACCTCATATTATGCAAATTTTTTAAAGAGGTGTGAAAATGGCCTTATAAAGATCAAAACCATGGGCTATAGTCCATGCTTTTTGCCTCAAAATGGCCCAAAATGACCTATTTTGCATTTACCTCGTATTATGCAAATTTTTTCAAAATGTGTGAAAAAGGCCCAAAAACGATCAAAAGCATGGGCTATAGTCCATGCTTTTTGCCTCAAAATGGCCCAAAATTACCTATTTTACATTTAACTTATATTATGCAAATTTTTTCCAAAGGAGTGAAAATGGTTCAAAAGCGATCAAAACCGTGGGATATAGTCCATTCTTTTTGCCTCAAAATGGCCCAAAATTACCTATTTTGCATTTACCTCATAATATGCAAATTTTTTAAAGAGGTGTGAAAATGGCTCAAAAACGATCAAAACCATGGGCTATAGTCCATGCTTTTTGCCTCAAAATGGCCCAAAATGACCAATTTTACATTTAACTTATATTATGCAAATTTTTTCCAAAGGAGTGAAAATGGCCCTAAAACGATCAAAACCATAGGCTATAGTCCATGCTTTTTGCCTCAAAATGGCCCAAAATGTCCTATTTTGCATTTACCTCATATTATACAAATTTTATCAAAATGTGTGAAAATGGCCCAAAAACGTTCAAAACCATGGGCTATAGTCCATGCTTTTTGCTTCAAAATGGCCCAAAATGACCTATTTTGCATTTACCTCATATTATACAAATTTTATCAAAATGTGTGAAAATGGCACAAAAACGTTCAAAACCATGGGCTATAGTCCATGCTTTTTGCCTCAAAATGGCCCAAAATTACCTATTTTGCATTTACCTCATATTATACAAATTTTATCAAAATGTGTGAAAATGGCCCAAAAACAATCAAAACCATGGGCTATAGTCCATGCTTTTTGCCTCAAAATGGCCCAAAATGACCTATTTTGCACTTACCTCATAATATGCAAATTTTTTAAAGAGGTGTGAAAATGGCTCAAAAACGATCAAAACCATGGGCTATAGTCCATGGTTTTTGCCTCAAAATGGCCCAAAATGACCTATTTTGCATTTACCTCATATTATGCAAATTTTTTAAAGAGGTGTGAAAATGGCCTTATAAAGATCAAAACCATGGGCTATAGTCCATGCTTTTTGCCTCAAAATGGCCCAAAATGACCTATTTTGCATTTACCTCATATTATGCAAATTTTTTCAAAGTGTGTGAAAAAGGCCCAAAAACGATCAAAAGCATGGGCTATAGTCCATGCTTTTTGCCTCAAAATGGCCCAAAATGACCTATTTTGCATTTACCTCATATTATACAAATTTTATCAAAATGTGTGAAAATGGCACAAAAACGATCAAAACCATGGGCTATAGTCCATGCTTTTTGCCTCAAAATGGCCCAAAATGACCTATTTTGCATTTACCTCATATTATGCAAATTTTATAAAGACGTGTGAAAATGGCCTTATAAAGATCAAAACCATTGTCTATAGTCCATGCTTTTTGCCTCAAAATGGCCCAAAATGACCTATTTTACATTTAACTTATATTATGCAAATTTTTTCCAAAGGAGTGAAAATGGCTCAAAAACGATCAAAATCATGGGCTATAGTCCATGGTTTTTGCCTCAAAATGGCCCAAAATGACCTATTTTACATTTAACTTATATTATGCAAATTTTTTCAAAAGGAGTGAAAATGGCCCTAAAACGATCAAAACCATGGGCTATAGTCCATGCTTTTTGCCTCTAAAATGGCCCAAAATGACCTATTTTGCATTTACCTCATATTATACAAATTTTATCAAAATGTGTGAAAATGGCCCAAAAACGTTCAAAACCATGGGCTATAGTCCATGCTCTTTGCTTCAAAATGGCCCAAAATGACGTATTTTACATTTACCTCATATTATACAAATTTTATCAAAATGTGTGAAAATGGCTCAAAAACGATTAAAACCATTGGCTATAGTCCATGCTTTTTGCCTCAAAATGGCCCAAAATGACCTATTTTGCATTTACCTCATAATATGCAAATTTTTTAAAGAGGTGTGAAATTGGCCCAAAAACGATCAAAACCATTGTCTATATTCCATGCTTTTTGCCTCAAAATGGCCCAAAATGACCTATTTTGCATTTACCTCATATTTTTCAATTTTTTTCAAGAGGTGTGAAAATGGCCCAAAAACGATCAAAACCATGGGCTCTAGTCCATGATTTTTGTCTGTATTAGGTTAAAAATAACTTATTTTGTATTACCTTTACATTGTGCTTATTTTTTCAAAAGGTGTGAATATGGCTAAAAATTGATCAAAACCATATGCTTTAGACTATGCTTTTTGCCTGCAAATGACGCTAAAGTAATTAGCAAAACTTGCGGTTTGATGGTCGCGCTTTTCTCATGGAAGGGCAACCTAAAATGATGGAATGATTTAAAAAAATGGAAAAGTGGAATAATGGAAAGCAGGATGCAAAGAAGGAAGGAAGGAAGGGAGGAAGGAAGGAAGGGAGAAAGAAAGGAAGGAAGGAAAGAAGGAAGGAAGGAAGGAAGGAAGGAAAGAAGGAAGGAAGGAAGGAAGGAAGGAAGGAAGGAAGGAAGAAGGGAAGGAAGGAAGGAAGGAAGGAAGGAAGGAAGGAAGATATCGGTTTTAATGTTGGATTTCCACAATTGATTTCATGTGAATTTATAAGATCTCGGTTTTACGTAGTTTGACGTCATACATTCTAGTAAGTCGCAGGTGATTTATTCAATTAAAAATATTTTTCCAGGGTTTTGCACCATCACATGACGGCAGCCATGTTAGCAGGCAGGAACAATACAGTCATTTTATATGAGAAACAATTCAATCCCCGAGAGCAAATGGATTTTATTGATCTGTCATACAACCACAGGTAGCCCAAGCTTTGTTATCCATTACTGTAATCACTATATACATATTCATATATTTTTTTGCTATATAACTAGTTAGCTTTGTGATCTATATTATCTACTACTGATGATGGCAGCTGGACTGCCGAAACATGTTTAGCATTAAAGGACTCATTATATAATGAAAAATTATTGCTCAGTTTTGCTCTCTAGGACATTTGGAAATCTTATTCTTATTCTTATTCTTATTCTTATTCTTATTCTTATTCTTATTCTTATTCTTATTCTTATTCTTATTCTTATTCTTATTCTTATTCTTATTCTTATTCTTATTCTTATTCTTATTCTTATTCTTATTCTTATTCTTATTCTTATTCTTATTCTTATTCTTATTCTTATTCTTATTCTTATTCTTATTCTTATTCTTATTCTTATTCTTATTCTTATTCTTATTCTTATTCTTTCTTATTCTTTCTTATTCTTATTCTTATTCTTATTCTTATTCTTATTCTTATTCTTATTCTTATTCTTATTCTTATTCTTATTCTTATTCTTATTCTTATTCTTATTCTTATTCTATTCTTATTCTTATTCTTATTCTTATTCTTATTCTTATTCTTATTCTTATTCTTATTCTTATTCTTATTCTTATTCTTATTCTTATTCTTATTCTTATTCTTATTCTTATTCTTATTCTTATTCTTATTCTTATTCTTATTCTTATTCTTATTCTTATTCTTATTCTTATTCTTATTCTTATTCTTATTCTTATTCTTATTCTTATTCTTATTCTTATTCTTATTCTTATTCTTATTCTTGTTCTTATTCTTGTTCTTGTTCTTGTTCTTGTTCTTCTTCTTCTTCTTCTTCTTCTTCTTCTTCTTCTTCTTCTTCTTCTTCTTCTTCTTCTTCTTCCTCTTCTTCTTCTTCTTTTTCTTCTTCTTCTTCTTCTTCTTGCAAGTGTCCTATTGCAGTTTCATATTTATTGGGGCATCCATACAGCTCTACTCTTATAAAATCCCCTTCAACCGAATAGGCAGACGACATTCGAAGAAAACGAGCTTTGACATTTGGCTGTAACGAGTTGGTGACCACTGTGGATTCGTCAGTGTTGGCAACTAAAACCTACAGGAAATAAAACATTACTACGAACGCTTCATGGAATTAGAGTGCATTGTGATTGCATCTTTCAAAAGGAATCTATTCTAGTGGGAAGCCATTTCAGTCAGTATTAAGGCATGTCTTATACGGTGTACGTGCTGTAAGTCAGTACCGTACGTTTCTCACTCATACGATAACCATTCTTATGGGAAGCCACTTCAATGTTACGGCATGTCGTACCGTGTACGTGCTGTGAGTCAGTACCGTACGTTTCTCACTCATACGATAATCATTCTTATGACAAGCCATTTCAATAATACGGCATGTCGCGTACCGTGTACCTGCTGTAAGCCAGTACCTTACGTTTCCCACTCGTACGATAACCATTCTTATGGGAAGCCACTTCAATGTTACGGCATGTCGTACCGTGTACGTGCTGTAAGTCAGTACCATACGTTTCTCACTCATACGATAACCATTCTTATGGGAAGCCACTTCAATGTTACGGCATGTCGTACCGTGTACGTGCTGTAAGTCAGTACCGTACGTTTCTCACTCATACGATAACCATTCTTATGGGAAGCCACTTCAATGTTACGGCATGTCGTACCGTGTACGTGCTGTGAGTCAGTACCGTACGTTTCTCACTCATACGATAATCATTCTTATGACAAGCCATTTCAGTAATACGGCATGTCGCGTACCGTGTACGTGCTGTAAGCCAGTACCTTACGTTTCCCACTCGTACGATAACCATTCTTATGGGAAGCCACTTCAATGTTACGGCATGTCGTACCGTGTACGTGCTGTAAGTCAGTACCATACGTTTCTCACTCATACGATAACCATTCTTATGGGAAGCCACTTCAATGTTACGGCATGTCGTACCGTGTACGTGCTGTAAGTCAGTACCATACGTTTCTCACTCGTACGATAATCATTCTTATGACAAGCCATTTCAATAATACGGCATGTCGCGTACCGTGTACGTGCTGGAAGTTAGGCTGCGTTCATAATGTATGGCAGAGGGGGGAGGGGGGGCAGGTGAAATTGAGGGGATCGGGAAAATTTTGGTGGGAAAAAGGGGGATGGGCAAATTTGTATCAGAAAAATGGGGGGATGCATAATTTTTGGAAGAAGCTACAAGCCTTGCTTAGCGGGGATCGTATTTTTTTGCATGACTTTAAGGGGGGTGTCATACATTATGAACGCAGCCTTAGTCCCGTACGTTTCTCACTCATGCGATAACCATTCTTATGGAAAGCCATTTATCTGCCACCATAATGGGACAGGCAAGCCTGCAGTCGGATTTTTTGCATCGATAGATTTAAAATTTATGAACACATTTCGAGCCACCGTTACTTACGTCAGTGCCATTGTTAGTGTATTCAACCCATGTCGTGTTATCAGTGCTGTATCCAAGTCTGTACTTTTTAACATAACCCCGTTTCGAACCCCAGTCGCATCCCTGAGTAGCAATCTTCGTGACAATCATTGTTTTACCAAGGTCAATATAGAAATAATATCCTCCATTCTCGATCAACCAGTTTCTTGATCTCAGTCGGCCAAATTTGCCGTTGAAAGAAGAGGAATCATTTTTTGAAGCTGTGATTGCAGAATCAGGAATCCTACCGTCTTCCATACCCAGCGCATCTAAAAAACAATAAGTAGATCACAAAGAATTCAAAGTGAGAGAGAGTACAGCTCAAACTCAGGGACCTCTATGGCAATAGTTTAAAAAAACTTCAAAGTTTATCGATACCCTGAAACAATCTCCAGCTGCGCTGATCTAAGTCATAGCATGGCCAAAGCACTCACAGATAAAACCCTGAAACAACCTCTGGACTGATCTAAGTCAGGGCATGGCTAACTCACAGATCAAACCCTAAAACAACCTCTGGGCTGATCTAAGTCAGGGCATGGCTAACTCACAGATCGAACCCTGAAACAACCTCTGGGCTGATCTAAGTCAGGGCACGGCTAACTCACAGATCAAACCCTGAAACATCTTCTGGGCTGATCTAAGTCAGGGCACGGCTAACTCACAGATCGAATTGGGATATATCTTGTTAGGTTTTGTGGAAAGTAGTAAACCACCGGAGAACCCCAACAAACTCTACTCACATGGGATGTTGAGTCCAGGAATCAAACATGAGACCCTAGAGGTGAGAGGTGAGTGCACTACCACTACACCACCCTTGGTTCACTAATGTATGTGATAGAGAGAATAAGAGAAAAATATCAAATGCCCTTGGCAGGATTCGAACCCTAATGTATGTGATGTTGAGTCCAGGAATCAAACCTGAGACCCCAGAGGTGAGAGGTGAGTGAACTACCACTACACCACCCATATTTCAACCTCCAGCTCCTTCCATCTCCTCCCCTCCATTACCTTCACATTCCGAACACTCATAGTTTTCTCCATCGTTTTTCAGCAAACACAGTTTCCTACCACCGCACAGCTTGTCGCTACAAAAGGCTGGTGATCGCATGCGATAATTAATGTACTGCCACACATGTGCACTTCCAAATGACGGTGTAAGACCTTCGGGATTTGAGAGATGATTGGCTTTGTTCAGCTCACATTTTTTGCTGGTTTCTTCGAAGTTGATGCTGTTGCAGTTGGGTTGTGCAGCACATTCGGACATGCATTCATCAGATGATGAGGATGACAAGGTCCTGATGGTGTGCCCGACGAGTTTGAAGTTGCTTTGGGAGTAGGAAGAACCACAGGACTGCGAAGCCACGAAAAGTAATGGGCACAGCAAAGCAAATAGGACTGTCCTAAGGTGATGCTTCAAATGACTGCGTCCCATCTGAGAATTGGCGTTGTTAGTTATTATAGATTTATTAATCAAAATGACTGTCGTTTGTTCTTTTGAACAAAAATACATGTACATGGCTAATAGTTTTTATTCTTTTACTTCCCTTCTCTTCACGCCAAGGGACAGGTGAGGACAGCGGGGAAAGGCCGGGAAAGGGGGAAAGGGAGGAGGGAAGAAAGGACGAAGGCCCAGGAAAGGGTGGGGAAGGCAAAGGAACACGCCCGGAAAGAAAAGAGGAAGATGGAGGAAAGAGTCCCTTCCTTAGTTACTTGTATTAATGGAAGTTAGACGAATCTTGGGCCCGTAATGGATTCTATTAAAGCCTTGTTTCCTTCCACTTCTCTTCTCTTTTTCTTCGTTTCCTCCCTCCCTCTTCTCTTCTTCTCTTCTCTTACCTCCTTGTTTTCCCTTCCCTTCCCTTCCCTTCCCTTCTCTTCTCTTCCCTTCCCTTGTTTTCCCTTCCCTTCCCTTCTCTTTCCTTCTTTTCCTTTCCCTTCCCTTCACTTCACTCCTGCCACTGCACTTTATTTTACTTCATAATCGTATTCATAATAAAACCGAAAATAACTCCTTCATTCTTAAAACGATTTTACCCCCTGAATGGATATTTTTAATTTTCTACGCTAAATTAAAGAATATATAAAAAAATAATTGCCAACTTTTAGCGAGAAGTCTAGAATCTTAACAATGAAAATTGATATTCGTAATAAAAATTACCGTTAGTAATCATCAAAGCAATCAATTTGACGCAAAGCAATATTTGTTGGCGCCTAGAATATTCATTCGACTTTTTATTCTTTACTTATTACCTTTGCTATTATCATCCTTCAAGTGCAACCCGCAGAGTTTGCCGACAAGCATCTCAACGACCGTCAATCAAAGAATAGGCTCTTTGCAGTTAACGGTCACGTGTCTGTACTGGTGAGCAAAAGTTTTTATTTTATTTTAAATTGGTGATTCTTTTTAGCTACTTGTGAAGAACTGAATGAAACGATGTGTAACCAGTGTGTTACGGAATGTGGTTTTATTACGATCTCTTAAAACAGGTTGTAGAAAGTTTGTTTGCTCACCAGTATACTTCACCCATGGGAATCAAGATGTTCATTCATTTGCTCTCAGTGAATTAATCAGCACGTGATTACTGAGATGCAAAGGGCCTATTGAGTTTAAAAAACAATATCTTGACGTAGATTTTGGACTGAATTAAAGATTCTAATCCCCTATCCCTATGAATTAAAATTTTTAACTCGGCTCAAAATATTTTGTTCAGTTTTTTATTGCAATTCTTTGATTGACGGTCGTTGAAATGCTAGTCCGCGAAGTCTCATTCTTATACTCATGAATAATTCATGAGAGGAATCCTGCCAATCAATGGGCTATTTTTGGGTCACATGATGTTACTTGAAACCTGGTAAAGTCATGTGAAAGGACTGAATTCAGTCTGTAGTAACTGGAACTGGCACAAAATTAATTCAGTCCTTAGTAGGACTGAATTAATTTTCTTCCAGTTACTCCAAGTCGAATAATAATGAGCACGAGAATTAATTTCAAAGCCTCTAATTTCGGACTGGACAGGATTTCAAGTCCACGCAATTAGTTCTAATTAGGAACTTATAGTACACTCAACAAAATTACTCGACTCTGATTGGTCGAGAGGAGTACAATTATAGCGTTAATTGTACTCCGTAGGAGTACCGAATTAAGTCGCTATGGCAACACGGCCAAAACAATGTCAAAACAATTATTTTCTATCATTTTGTACTTAAAAAGCATAAATAAAATTTTAAAGCCGTAAGAACTAATCTTTTTTATGCATTTCAGTTGCACGATGGACTGGAAATAGGCCGCCAAATAGACAAAGATGAACGGCGTCGCTTCGCATTTGTTACTGAAATTTTGTTGAGTGAACTATAAACAAAAAATCGCACGATCTTCTCGTACAATTTGGAATTAATAGACACTCGTAATGTTTTGAAAGTTCTTTAATTGTACTCGTCTAAAGGCTCGTGCAATTATAAGAACTTTCAAAACATTACTCGTGACTATTAATTTCCAAATTGTACTCGAGATCGTGCGATTTCCTATACTAATTGCTTGGACTCTAAAAAACCCGTCCAGTCGTCATTGTCGATATTACATCAAACTCCGAGGGTCACACTTCAACGATAATGATAGTATGTTATTAGCTAAAAACATCTCAAAATTTAGAATATTTTTGTAGAAACATTCATAGCGTTTTTCTCGGGGTAAATCATTTCAATGTGAATAAAAATATGGCATTTCAGAAACTAAATCGCCATAAACACTTTTGAACTTCATTCCTTTATGGGATCATTTCAAACACTCTTTATAAATTTCTATAAAGAGTGTTTGAAATGATCCCAGATGTTTTCGCATTACGTTTGAAAAATTAATGGTTCGAACTAATGCTAATTTTGGTGTAAATTTGAGACGTTTATCTATTTGTTTTTCTGGAGTTCTAGTCGAGATGCTTCTTACTCCAAAATACATAACACTTAAACGAGAACTTGAATAAACGTAAGAGATAACTAGCTAAAAACTAGTGTGAGCTGCGTCGGTGTTTCTAATGAAACACTAATGATAAAAAGGTAAATTATACACCATGAAAAGATTTTTTCATCTTTTCACGGTGTATAATTTACCTTTTTATCATTGCTGTTGGAATAAAAGTAGATGGAATTGAAAAGAAAAAAAATTGCCCTTACCAAACAAACTAAAATTAATTAACAAAGCTGTTTCAAAACTTTTTCTCTTTCATTTGCAGCTAGTTTTAATATACACTTTCTCAATTTTTTATCGTAGAAACCTTGCTACGTAATTCAAACCACGTACCTTTGTCAAGAATTGAGCGTCAGCGTTCAAAGATACTCCTTGTATTTGTTCTCTCGATGCTGCAAAGACTCTTAGAAAACGCTTTAAATGTACAGACAAATAATTTAAAAATCTTAAGTAGCTTTTGTTTTCTTGGCAAGAAATTCGTTTTCTTGGTAAACAATCCGATTTATTCACATCACCTGCTTCAAGAATAATTTGAAATGAGTTTAGTACACCAAAACCGAATAAATAGCTTTCCTCTAATTAAATTGCTTGAAATTAAAGTTTCATTGGCTTTGAAGCTTGATAGAAATAGCGAAAACAACAACAACATTTGCTCAATGCCCCTTTTGAAACAATACGACATATATCTACATGTATTTTTAATGTATATACCTTCTAGACTCTTTGAGTAAACAATGTACACAATAATAAATAATAATAATAAATGATAATAATAAATTATAATAACAATAATTAAGAAAAACAGCTTCAATGAAAGATAGTATAGCAGTAGCCAGTGCGCTTGCCTCTAATATAACAGAGCAGAAAAACGACAAGGCTGCTACTTTCGCAATTTTTTTTCTTTATCTCTTATTCATGCTAAAAAAAGAGGTTTAGTGTTTCATTCGTGTCTCTTGTGCTTTAAACTTTTCACAAAATTCTGCTAACCTCGAGCAATTCTACTTCGAGGTATTAGCGAAAATGTTAGTTTTTGTGCTGATCAAAATATGTTCAGGGCGTTATATCTCAAATAAGCATCCCTTAAATTTCCCCAAATTTTGGTATTTTGTTAATCCGCCCCAAAAGAGCCTGTTTATGAAATATAAAGCTTATTAACGCATAAAAGTTGAAGGTAGAACCCGTTTTTCTACCCGTTTGATTCCCAGACTCCAGCGTCCACAGTAAAGTTTGTCAGGTCTTAATCGCTCCCTCGAATCGAGGGTTTTTCTCATGGTTCTCCAGTTTTCCTATCTTTCTCCAAAAACGCATGCAAAATTCTAATTCTATCTGTGGGTAAACCGTGTCTTTAGTTTTTATGTGTTATAAAATCTTTAAAAAATTGGCTTGTACTTTTTAAAGATTATGACTTCCGTTCTCTAGCGTTTTTCCCACGACTTTTCTGACGCGTGCGTGGGAAAAATCCCGCCTTTTTTCAAAGCCAAGATAGAGGGTTTGCTCTTCTCATTGGCTGAGCAAATTTTTCATGTTATTATAGGTGGTGGAACAAACAGATTAAGGAAGAAGGTTTCATTGTTAGGCTTCGAGGCATAGTGCATAGTGCTCAGTGATTCGTGACAACAGAAAAAAGACTAAACTTAATTTAGCACGTAGCCTCGTTCTGAAAGCTATGTGCGTGACAAGCGAAGCATATTTCGGACGTTGGCTTTACTATGACTTCATTTCCTGTCTTGCGCAGAGTGCTCATCAGCTCGGTCAGTGTTTGAACGCCATTTGGAGCAAATAATGAGATTCAAAGACCTTTATCATGCGATGAAAATCCAGCAATACATGGCAGCCTTGAAGAAGACATGTAAGAATATCATAACTTGTGTTTAGAAATCCTTCTAGTTAATCAAACTTTTTAGCTAAACTCTATTATTATATGACAGCCGGTTTTTGCCTCGTGCTAGACCGCCATGTTGGAGGACAGGAACCAGATTATCTGCTCTATAAAAAACATGAAATCTCTGTTATTTATAAAAGAAATGAATGGCTGCTTAGAGGTAACCATTTTCGAAGACGAAACAAAGATAATTTCTTCTGAGGAACTGAACTCTTTTCTTAAAAAAGAATATTTTATTGTTCCTGACCTCCAACATGGCGGACGACAGCTTAGTTAACAGAGGTTCAAGGTGGTTTACATCCGTACAGTTCGGCACTTAACGTGATGTGACCTTTCCAATCCAAAGCAACAATACGAACATGACGAGCTCTAATGAAAGGATTAAAATCGTTGGTGACTACATTGTAACCGTCATTATTGCCATCGAAAATCTATGAGAGAAACCAAAAAAATAGGATTAATGAAAATGAAAATAATGATGATGAAACATACAAATAACAACAACAACAACAACAATAACGACGACGACGACAATTTATTTGCCTAGAATGACAACTACTACGATGATATTTACAAAATATGATAATTTAAAAAAATATAGATATACTGGCCCTAATAAATAACTTAAAAGCTAAAAATCAGTTAGGACCAAGTATCAGGTATTAATTTAGAAAGGGTAGATGGGGCTTTTACAATTTTCTAGTGCTTCTCCGGCCTTTCCTCCGGGTTCTCCGATTTTTCCTCCGGGTTCTCCGGCCTTTCCTCCGGGTTCTCCGGTTTTTCCTCCGGGTTCTCCGGTTTTTCCTCCGGGTTCTCCGGTTTTTCCTCCGGGTTCTCCGGTTTTTCCTCCGGGTTCTCCGGTTTTTCCTCCCTCCACAAAAATCATCTTCTAAATTCCAATTCGATCTACCGGCCTTATCAATTGGGTCGCAAGGCCCGTTAGGCATTTTAATGCCTTAAAAGACGTCCACCCAGGAGTGGTAAACCGCGCATTTTTTTTTACACATATCACGACGACGATGACGACGATGACGACGTCGACGATGATAATGATGATGGTGGTGATGACGACGATGATGATAATGGTTGTGGTAGTGATGATAATGATAATGATGATGGTGGTGATGTATGATGGTGATGATAATGATGATGGTGGTGAGGTGAGGGTTATGGTGATGATGAAGATGATGATGATGGTTATGTTGCTATTGATGATGATAATATTGATGATAATGACGATTGTGGTGGTGATGATGATAATGGTGATAATGATGATGATAAAGATGATGGTATAGATGCTAAAGACAATGTAAAACCATACATACATTTGTTTTCTTTTCTTCTCTTTTTCTTTCATTTCACTCTTATCACTTACTGTAAGGTTTCCATCTTTGGTGTAGTTTTGCCAGTGGTTACGGTCTTGGCTATAAGCGATGTAGTACTCGGTCACCCACTCATCCTTTTGGTCCTTCATCCACACATTGCCTTGTGTTTGTACTTTGGTTAGAACCATTTTGTGGCCAAGATCAACCTGCAAAAACTCTCCTACTTTGTTTTCCTCTGCCGCCCAAACGCATTTATTACACTTTGATCTCAACCGTCCATTCTTAGCTAAGTAAGTTCCTTTTCCGTACTCAGACGAAGCTGAGATAGATGAATCAGGGATTCTTTTGTCTTCCATTCCCAAAGGGCCTAAAATGACATGGAATGACATACATTAAAAGCTTCAAATACAAAACAGCATAAAGCCGTTACACACACACACACACACACACACACACACACACACACACACACACACACACACACACACACACACACACACACATGTATATATATATATATATATACAAATTTTCAGATATAACAAGCGCACTGATTGGTTGTCTACCGTGTTTAAATCTGAGGACAGGATACGATCGCGCAAAATCCTTCAAAAATGTTTTATCAAGACAATATAAACAGCTGCATATATCTCTGTACTGTGATATAAACACTCTGGGAGCTTTAGATCACTGGTTAAGCAAGAGATACACTCGGCTACGCTTCATGTACCTACGCTTGCTTCTCTCTTGCTCTACAGCTCCCAGCGTGTTTATAACGAACGGTAAAGAGACATGCGCGCGCGTTTTGTATCCCTTTTAATATATTTTTATATATCTATCCAGCCTACACATCTATCGTTCGTCTAACAATCATCAATGCGCTTACACACACAATTTTAAATCAGACGCCACGTACTATACATTCAAGTGCATAATCATAAACAATACACATACTTAATATTATAAAATAACTGTTATAAATCTCGTATTGGTTGAGAGCACACAGCACACATGCCCCTTGCATTTTATAAAAGGAATAAAACTTGCTTGCTGTGCTGTGTGCAGTCATAAAGCACTTGGGGATTGGCAGAACACTCGAGAAGTGTCAAGAAGCACTCCGCTACGCGTCGTGCTTCTCCTAACACTTCTCTCGTGTTCTGCCAATCCCCGGGTGCTTTATAACTGCACACAGCCAAGCGCGCGCTTTCGATTTCTTAAAGATTTCGCGTTTACCTTCATAGCACAAAGGGGCGACGCACTTGTAGCCTTCAGGAGGGAAGCCTGATTGACATGTCATGTTTTGTTCATAGCACTTGGCACCGTGGCATTGATTCTACAAATAAACAAACAAAAACGAAATCAATATTTATTAGGCGAGATGTTCATCAGCTGAATCTTAAGTTTTCAATAGCATTCTTTGTGGCTGACAGCACATGGTGGTCAGTGCTTGGTAACCATTTGGAACAGATAATGAGATGCGAAGACTTTTATCAGCTGATTGAAGCTCATTGTTGTCAAGGAAAAATAGTCATTGATCGATTGATATTTCAATTCGTCAGTCAGTCAGTCAGTCAGTCAGTCAGTCAGTCAGTCAGTCAGTCAGTCAGTCAGTCAGTCAGTCAGTCAGTCACTTAGTCAGTCAGTCAGTCAGTCAGTGAAATTAGTTACCTGGATACCAAAATATACAGTTCCTTTGCTAAAAACAAAGTCTTCAGGGCACAAATAATCATCGGAGGAGCTCAGCTCACAGTTTTCATAACTTTCTTCAAGTGTGGGATAGTAATTTATCGAGACGCAGTTGGGGTCCAAAAAACATGCTTCCATACAAACATCTTGTGATCCTACCCTGAGGTAGGCTATTTCATGGTTTGTGAGCTTCATATTTTTGACGGGAATGTTGAACGTAATTTGGCGAATTTCTGAAAGTAAATTAGAAAAAACGTATAGTTCATAGGACTCGTGCAGCAACAACAACAGAAGCAACAACAACAGCAGTTGCAACAACAGCAATGACAGCAGCAGCAGCAGCAACAACAACAGCAGCAACAATAACAACAGCGGCAACAACAGCAGCAGCAACAACAGTAACAACAACAGCAGCAACAGCAACAACAGCAGCAATAACAACAGCTTTAGCAACAGCAGCAAGAGCAGCATCGACGACATCAGCAATAACAGCAGCAACAGCAGCAGCAGCAACAACAACAGCAGTTGCAACAACAGCAACGACAGCAGCAGCAGCATCAACAGCAGCAACAACAATAGCAGCAGCAACAACAACAACAACAATAGCAGCAACAACAGCAGCAACAACAGCAACAGCAGCAACAACAGCAACAGCAACAACAGCAACAACAGCAACAACAACAGCAGCAACAACAGCAGTTGCAACAAAAGCAACGACAGCAGCAGCAGCAACAACAGTAGTAATGACAGCAGTAGCAACGGCAACAACAACAGCAGTTGCAACAACAGCAACAACAACAGCAACAGCAGCAGCAACAACATAGCAGCAAAGCGGTAGCCGAATAACAGTAACAGAACAGCTGCAGTATCTTTTTGACTGAATTTTCTCAGTCGGGATGAAATAATTTCTTATGAGTATGAAAAAGCGAATATGTGTGTTAATAAAGTACAGAAACCCCGCGCTACCACCAAGCAGCTTGTGAGTTTCCCGCGACGGGTTGTAAAGAAATTAATCTCGAGGTATATCATTAACTAAAGTCAATATTTTCAGCATTGATTCTACATGAAATAAATAATTGAATGGTGAAATATTTTTATATGATTTGAGTGATGCATCTTGGAGACATCAATATGCTAATGAGTGTGATGTCATAGGATAATATTGAAAATATTGAGCTGGGTGCAATAAGCCTTTTCACAGTTTAAGAATCGATTCCACTGCGCATGCGATTTTATCCCGAATTTCTACCTTCTTTTGTCTAAACCTTCTTTTGTTCTTAATTAAACAAAAGAAGGTGAGAAATTCGGGATAAAATCGCATGCGCAGTGGAATCGGTTCTTAAACTATGAAAAGGCTTATAGGCACTTTAGGCAACATGATATAAACTTTATTTGTCGAGATGCAATTATCATGGAATTGTTACTCAAAAGAGCCCACATGCAACGCGTCTATCTTAGCTCGTAGTTATTAAACATTTATAACAATTTATTATTTTTTTAAAATTAAAAACCTTTTGAAAAAAATTCACAATTCACATTCAAAATTCACATTCTCGTTACAAAATTCAAGGACTTTTTAAGCACTTTTCAAGCACAAAAATTCTATTTTCAAGGACAGAGTTTTTTGTATTAGAACGTGGTTTAAAACATTGATTCAATGTTAAAGTGCAGCTAATTCAGCTGGGGCCACTAGCTTAGATAAAAAACGAGCATGACACGCAACCAACCAGTAAACAAGCAACCAGAAACTCTTCAATCAATTTTAATCGTTATTTATCTTAAAAGGTAAGTTAGAAATATCATTAAGTTTGCATTAAATTCAAGGAGTATTCCAGGAGTTTTGGCGTTTTCCCCTATTTTCAAGGGCTTTTCAAGCGCCCTTGAAAACGTGTTTTCAATTCAAGGACTTTTCAAGGATTTCAAGGAGAAGCACGAACCCTGAAAGAAAAAGCCAAAGAAAAAAGGGGGAAAAAAACCAAACAAACAAACAAAAAAAAACTTGATGGAAAAATTCCAATATAAGAGGAAATCGTCATAACATTCTTTTTATTTTTATGGAAAATCTTAAAATTTGTGAAGTTACTACTGTTTTATTGTTTTCTGAAATTAAACTGAAAATTCTGAACGAAATTCACACACACACACACAAAAAAGGTTTCATCTATCACGAACGTTTTATAAAATAAATCTTAACTAAGATCATAAACCTAGATGCTCTTAAGAAAAAATGAATACAGAAACTACGTGATTAAGAAGATATGTAATTTATAATTTTAATAGTTTCAATCCATAGTTTTATAAATTTTATCTAAAAGAAAAGAAAGAAAGAAGAAAAAAAATTGACAAAAAACTGGAAATTGATGGAAAAGGAAATCGTCCTTTTTGTAAGAAAAATCGTAAAATTTGTAAAGTTTCGGTGGGTTTTTTAGCCGATTATCGAACTCTAACGAATTACATTTTTGGTGTCCGTAAAAAACTCTGCGTTATTAGAAAATACAGTCATTACACGACTGACTTAGTTTGCAAAACTTCTTCTTCCTACTCAAATAAAAAAGAAGTCTTTAAGTCGATGAAGAACACGCTTCAAATTTGCTAAACAAAAGAAATTCGGATTTCAAGCGAGGATAGTTTAATAGGTAAGAATGTGCAGAATCTCAATAATTATTAACTGAAATTATTATTAGAAGATATTATTTATTGGGTTAATTTCTAATAGTAATATTTTTGGTAAAGGCTTTAATATTTCATTTGTGGAGTATTGAAACTGAAAGTCTTCCATTTTAAACTGGAAATTTTGTGGTTGCGAATTTTGTTAAAGTTTGCAACGAGATGGCTTTCATTTTTTATCGCTTCATGAGGTCACCGAGGACTCTAACTTTGTCAAGCTCTCTCTTAGGAAATCTGTTTAACTTAAGACTACTTTATAAATACAATTATTATAACAAATAAGACGGTCTTACCTATACTTGAAGAGAACCGAATCAGGATACCGAGGATAAAGATTCCACAATGTTGTATACTTAAACAAGACATGGCACTACCTTGTTCAAAGAGTTCTATGTTGTCTTCTGAACGTTCTGAAGAATCAATTTCACTATAATCCGGAATTTGAATATATGCATTAATGACGTCTTTATACCACTCACTTTAGACAAAGTACCACTCACTTTTGAATAATGTATTAGACGGGAATGCTTAATTAACTATTAAATAGATTTATATTACAAGTTTGATGCGACGTGACTTATGTGAACACTTTTTTGGCTAGTGTCGTGCAGCGTCTTGTAGTGTTAATTTGTTGGTGCTTTTTTTTTTGTTTCTCTTAGTTTCTTTGTATTTCTGGTCAATGATAAAAATAAAAGATGGAAACGAAACTAGGCACCTAATCCCAACAATTATGATGACTTTCACACAGGAATGGGACTTAATTAAACCAATACGAAAGACGCGGAATCTAGGTTTGAGTAGCTTTGTCGTCCTCCCCCCCCCCCCCCCCCCCTCCCGCACAATAGCACAAAGACTTCAAAAACTTTGATTAAGACTCTGCAAGCGTAGTTATAGTATAATTCAAAGCAGTAAAGGAATATTTTCAAGTGTATAAACTCTTAAAAAAATATAGATGGACGTAGATAGTAAAAAGCCCTGAATTTTTAAAAAGAATAAATAAATAGCAAATAGTGCAATTCAGCTTCTAATTTTAGAGAAGTCATCTATTATTAGTAATAAATTATTAAAAGTATTAACATAATATCTAAAAAATATTTGTTTAACCATTATCCACCTATGTGCATCAGATCAGTTTACAGCTTTTAGACCTTGGTTTTTCTTGAGCGCACGCGCGCTCTAGAGCCGATGACGTAAGCATTGTGAAATAAACTCGTGAAAGGAAAATTTTGTCCTCAAAAACTATAATATTGAAACAGAAAAAACTCAAAAACTCTGCGCTTAAATTTCTTTAAATTTTTCATAAGGCTTTGGTTTATGTTTTCGAAAACGTAAAGCCCCGTTTACACTGGCGATTTTTGCTGCGATTTTTGTGGCAATTTTCGGAAATATGAAATCTTTTGTCTCATCCTTCAAAAGAGACATTCGTCTAGGAAAATCTTGCTATCCTTAAAAAAATTTACAAGTACTTTCTTTATCATTATTTATTGTGAACAAAATCGCAAAAAAATCGCCGCAAAAATCGCCAGTGTAAACGGGGCTTAAGGAAAAATTTAAAACATTCTGTACGATGAAACTTATTTTATTTAAATTTTATTGATTTTTATGAATTCCCTCTCATAGAATTTTTTTCTTTTTTCGTCAAATAGAAGATTACAATACAAAGTTAAAATATTCCGGCTTTTAAAACTGATTCACCGTTCATTTCTTTAGTTATGATATTTTAAATGAACATTTTTGATGGCATCTGACAAGGGTTCTGATGTTGTCATAGCAACGTCTTACGTCTTTTTTCATGTTCATTGTGATATTTGGAAGTCCTATAATTTTTCTAGTTCATAATTGTGAGTGTATCTGAAGGCACAAAACACTTTCCAGCCTCCTTAAGTGAAGTCAATCCAATGGAAAAACGACTTCCGGGTTCAAATCGAAAAACAGTTTTTCTTACTTTTTCTTAATGAAAGGATTTGTTGTCCAAGATTCTATTTGTTAATTTAATAGTTACGAAAGTTACTAAATAATTAGATCTTATTAACCGAGCTTGGTCAGTCTGTACGGGATAATCTTGACCGAGGTCTGTACCCGACCGAGGTCAAGATTATTCCGTACAGAACGACCAAGCTCGGTTGATAAGAGTTTTATTATATGACCACTTTTCATTGAAAAGGACAAAATGTTTTCGCCGTAAGATTAATATGCGATCGGACCGGTTAATACCGAAGAATCTAGACCATGCGATCTATCCAATCAGATTGCTCGATTTGCTAGTATCCAGACTCTAAGATTCACGGTCATATAATAAAGTGCAATCTGGTCCAGCTGAGTTGATCTTCAGAGCAAACTCGAGGTCAACCAATCAGAATAGACCCTTTTCGAATTCCAAATTACCGCTGTGTTTCTTGATTACAGACTCATTTACTCAGGCTTAGCCTTCGAATCAGTGTCTAATCAGTGTCGCAAATACCAATGGTAAAGTAAAGAATGCACAACTTCAACAATACGAACACTTTGAAACTCGACGGATCTTTACTGGAACACGTGAATATTCTTCACAAAATCGAGGCTAAGCCTGAGTAAATGAGTCTGTAATAAAGAAACACAGCGGTAATTTGGAACTCGAAAAGGGTCTATTGAGGATTCAACATCATATTTTGTTTAGCATTTCCTATGATTCTGCCAAGAGAACCTATGGAATATTAATTCTCATTTCATTTTTAACATTATGTATCGTAAATGCTACTAGTTGAACTCATGGTGGAATTCTAGTTCATTCAACACGAGAAATCTACATTTGGGTAGCATGGGTAGCGTTCGTGGCTAACGCATCGTCTATCACTGCTGTGAGTCCAACGGGTCGCTGGTTCGAGCCCTGCGGTCGCCACATATGAATTGAGTTTGTTTGATGTGTTGTTCTCTCCTATGCTACGAGGGTTTTCTCCGGGTTCTCCGGTTTCCTCCCTCCGTAAAAATCAATATGTGAGTTGAGAGTTGTGTGTATAAAATATTCGAATGTAGTAAGGAGGATGTATGGAGGATACACGGCCCCAAAAGCTCTTAGCTTTAATGCCTACCGTGTATAAAAAAAAAAATTATTTTTATTTTTATTGTCCTTAGCCCCTGCTAGGAAAATGCTAACCAAAAAGTTGATTCAAGATTACTTTCGGGGAATGCAGACAACTCAGCTGGGTATGAAACGCCAGATAAGAGGAACTTGAAAGTTGAAGTCCTCATTCAAGGGCACTAGGACACCTAAAGTGGTTGGATTTTTCTAGTTTTTTTTCTGTCAATTAATGTGCTAAGGTAATGTGTGTCTATGTGTACAACGACCAGTAATTAAAAAATAATAAGATTCAAACAACTGACTCAATAGAATTTCCGAGTTTACACCTAATTCAAAGCGTTGTCATCGCCAAAGGCGATAGACAATAGGCAATAGGAGAAAAGCTATAGGATATATGTCATTGCAAGGTCCAAGAATAGCTGGAATGACTCGTGTTTCTTCGTCTTATTCTCGTCAAGAGCATGGACCTTCGTGCTGAGACTGATTTGATGTTCTTTGTATTCAACGAAAACATTGCCATGTCCTATCGCCTATCGCCTTTGGCGATGACAAAGTTTTTTGAATTAGGTGTATATAACGTGGGTAGAGAATATAATGAACGCTTTGAAGAATTTCGATCTTTTTGTCACACACTGAGGTATTCTTTATTTCACACTATGTAATCAAATATTGGTCGATTTAACACTCACTGGACCCTCTACTTTGAGCGTAATGTTCCATTTTTTTCTCAAGAGTTACTGGCGAAGAAAAAAATTGTATTAAAGGGAATGAAGGGTGGTCTGGAATTGATAACCTTTTCTCTAATCCTATGATTTCTACACTTTGATTGGAAAATATGTCACTAGGGAAATAGAATGACCAATATGGGATTTCCCCAAGGTTCATCTATAGGACCGACATTTAGGTCACTGGGAATGGGAAATAGAATCACCAACATGGGAGTTCCCCAAGGTTCATCACTAGGACCGGAATTGAGGTCAAGGAGAATGGGAAATAGAATCACCAACACTTTCTCCAAAACCCTAGAAACGGAAACCTAGCTGTCTATAGAGAAGAGTTCCACTTGCTTCAAAGCAAGAGGCAATTCAAAGAAAACTTTAGAAATTAAAAAACATTATACGCCCACAACTTGCAACTAATCCTAAAATTAAATATCTCATAATCTAACAGAAGCCGAAGACGTTGTCTGATTTGGTGACCGCAAAATGCCATCTGACATGATGATTTTCAATTAAATTTCACACAATTTTATGTACAACGAGACGTCAAGATTCAATGTCCCCGATTAGTGTACGATCTTGTTGCATACTAAAGGACTGACACAACACTATAAATTTTATGCATGTAAAATGCAGATATGAAAGCAAGATGTTTCCAGCCTGTAAGGTTCAATATTCACACACTATTTTCAACAGTCATCTAGATATACCTTTTTTGAATTCGTACAATATCGCTGTTTGATGGTTACAGACTCTTTTTCTCACGCTTAGACTCATTCCATTGTCATGATTTTCACAAATACCAACGGTAAAGTAAAAAATTCACGACTTTAACCATAAAAACAATTTAAAGTTCCATGGACTTCACTGGAACACATCGATATCAAATACAAAATCGAGGCTAACCCTGAGTACAGAACTCGAGCATTGCAACCAAGTTTCTTCCAAAAGGTATGTCAGTCTAGAAGGCACTGCTTTCCTGCTTCCGTTGCTTGCCTGACAAGAAAGAACTCGAAATTGGAGTATTGCAACCTTCTTCACGGCAGATATGTCATTCTAATTACAAGTCACTGTTTTCCTTTTTCCGTGGTTTGCCTGAGGATAAAGTAGATTTTCTGTCGTCACTCACAGGGGTTACTCTGTTGGATTTGAAATTCCCGAAAGCGAGCGATGGTGTTCGCTCCCTTCCTTCAGGCCCCGAGTAGGAGCACTTTCGTGCTTGTCCTTGAGCGGGGTTAGGTATCTTTACTGTGCTTGTAGCCGACGTATTTCGATTAGAATGGCTGGCTTTACTTGCTTTGCTCGTAGTTGATGGCTTTCTTTTGTTTGACGTCGAGATAGATTTTTTCCGCGATACGTTAGACTGCCTGGTTCCTGCTCTTTCTTTGAAAACGTTGTCTTCATCTTCACTTTCAAGTATGTCTTTGAGATCTTCATCTGTTTCTTCGTCTACATTAATAACACTAGCTTTTCCAAGACTAAGAAAAATACGAGACAAAAAAAGCCCAGTTACACTATCTATCGTGGGGGAGAGGGGACGGGTGGTATGGAACGCTCCGGAGGAGGGGTTGGGAATATTGATACGATATACACAGAATCGAAACATGGTGACCAATGGATCCTTCTCTAAAGTATAGTGGAAGCGAGGCTAACATAGAAATACCAAAAAACCCAACTTTTTCTCGATGGAATTTTTGGCATCTCTTTTGTATTTCCATGTTAGCCTTGCAATCAAGAACATCTTACAAAGGGTCAATAGTCCCCTTCACAGTTCCCTGCGCCATCTTGAAAGGTAGCCGTGCCTTTGCATCGAAGCGAGACGAACGGTGAGCTTGCAATGATAGAGACCTTTTTTTAACAGCTTGCACAATTATTCACGTGTCTCTATCATTGCAAGCTCACCGTTCGTCTCGCTACGATGCAAAGGCACGGCTACCTTTCAAGATGGCGCAGGGAACTGTGAAGGGGACTATTTGAATAACTATTGTTCTGCGCTGACTAGCGACTGACTAGTCAGTCACTGGTCGGTGGAGAACAAGAAAGCTAAAGAAGAGCTAAATTACTTAAAATATTTAAAACTAGCTAAAATAAAAAGCAAATAACGTAACCAACCTTTTCTTGTCACTGTCGGAATCGTCATCATCGAGCATGAGCCGAGGGGGTGAGTGCTGACCGTGTAGTTCTGTGGGCGCATATGCGGGTGCCAACATGTTCGGCAGATAGGCCGGTGTTGTCCAATCGTATCGCCTTGTTAGCGCCTCGTTGTCTACAAGTTGTAGTTTGCTGTGTGTCATGTCAAACATCCCTCTCTCTCTTTGTTGTTCTGAAAACGTTTTCAAAAATATTATTTTGTTATTAGGCGTAATAGTCCTCCCTAGCTAGTGGGCTAATGTTTTCCAACTTCAGATCACAAGTCATTCCCTTGAGTTTTATATCTTTGTTTAGTAGACCACTTGTAGCACTTTAGAATGTAGCTCAATCTGGGGGACAAAACAATAGGTTCCAATTCTCAGGAGGTTAGAATTCTTTTGTTTTGTCCCCCAGGTCGAGCTGCTTTGACGTCACATGCAAGGGGTCTATAGCAGCACATGAGAATTAGACACAAGAATATGGATACAAATCAAACAAAGACTCTTATTCACCATTTTCTAAACATTGGTTCACTGGTTAAACACAAAGCGCTCAAGCGAGGCGCCAAGGTACTTTCAAAGGATTATTCAAAACTGAACCTTGCAACCTCGACTGAATTCTTTGTGTTTGACCAGTGAACTGATGTATGGAAAATGGTGAATTGTGTAGTATTTACTTAAATTGCAGTCATTTGGAGAAACTGATTAATCTTATATAAATAATAGAGCACACCTAACAAAAACAAGCCGCTTTTTTCTGTAGCCCCGTTTACACTGGCGATTTTTGCGGCGATTTTTGCTGGAATTTTTTTTGGCAATTTTCGGAAATATGAAATCTTTTGTCTCATCCTTCAAAAGAGACATTCGTCTAGGAAAATCTTGGTATCCTGTAAAAAACTTTACAAGTAAATTCTTTACCATTATTTATTATGGACAAGAAATCGCAAGAAATCGCCGCAAAAATCGCCGCAAAAATTGCTAGTGTAAACGGGGCTTAAACGGGGCTTTAAGAATACAAGCCCTGTTTAAGAACCTAAATAGCCTAATTTTTGCAGTCAACACCATTTATATAAGGACCTTTATCGGCTAACGTAGAAAAATCTAAGTTCTTATAAGCGGGCTTTTACTGTAGTCAATATGTGACGTCATATAAGGAAGACTAACCGTTCTCTGAGCTTTCTTGATTCGCCATTGCTTCTTGTAGCTTCTTCTTCTTTGAATTGATGCGATTACTATTAATGTCTGTGTACTTCTTTTTGTGAAGTAAATACGATTGCTTACAGCACTGCCATAAGACACAAAGTGAAATGAGGCTGAAAACTCCTATGGCCGAGTAAATAAGCGGCCACAGGTTTGTATGGATAGGAGGAACCATTTTGGTTGGAGAAACAGTGGCCGCTTCATAGGGTACACAGTGAAACATATATGATGAATTGAAGACTTTAGACAGCAAGAAAGACACTTTGATTTTGGACCCGTCCCATAACATGAAATCAAATTTCCCATTAATTACAGAGTCTGTTATAAACTTGATGGTATCTGTAAGACTTTTAGACTTTGATAGGTCCTTTTTCATTGTAGCATTGATAACCATGCTACTACATTGTCCTGAGCTTGAATAAATGTTGTTGGGGTCACTCACGTAGGTGTCGACTTTAAAACCACAGTAGGGAAGAACCCCGCTGTAAAATGTGGTCTCTGTCACGGTGGTGAGCGAGATGTCGGTGCTAGTGAGGTTACCGACCGCGTACCGGAATGACAGAGATAGGTTTTGGGTACGTGATCGGTATGTGTTGATATCATGTTTGAGAATGAAGATGGCTACTATGATGGCTTGCTCGACTGGAGGGGAGCTTGTTGCTGAAACAAAAGAACACAAAGTTAATCACTCAGGTTGTTTGTGTAGTCGATGTTTTCTTTTCTTTACGATCGTTCATCAGTCATCCAAACACATACATATTGGAGATGATGGTGGTGATGATGATGGTGATGATCATGATGACCAATTTATCCATGCGTCCACCCATCTCTACAACCATACATAAATGCATCCATCTACCCATCCATGCATCCATCCACCCATCCATGCATGCATCCACCCATCCATGCATGCATCCACCCACCCATGCATCCATCCATCCATCCACCAACCATCCACCCACCCATCCATCCACCCACCCACCCATCCATCCATCCATCCATCCATGCATGCACCCATGCATGCATCCACCCACCCCAGCA
Organism: Actinia tenebrosa; assembly: GCF_029948245.1. Lineage (NCBI taxonomy): Eukaryota > Metazoa > Cnidaria > Anthozoa > Actiniaria > Actiniidae > Actinia > Actinia tenebrosa. Next base: position 10,106,361 of record NW_028292574.1, on the reverse strand, counting down.
CCAATCAATAAGTTAGTCATTACGTACTTGAAGGGATCGTGGTAGTAGAAGTAGTACTTGTTGTTGTTGATGATGATGACGTTGTTGTTGACGCTCCTGGTGTTGTAGAAACCTGGCACGCATACGCAGCACAGCAAAACGTATCATTCGATTTGCACATGCAGCAGGACAGGTTACCTTGGCTCGTATTAAGAGCAACAGCGCCTGTTTGGTTTGCGATAACTACTGGATCAATACTGCATGTTCGGTTTGCCGTCACACCACATTGACACGTTGCGGAAATATAACATATATGAGAAGAAAAGAAATTTTTGCAAGGATCCTGATGAAAAAAAAAAAAAAATGAAAATAAAAAACACAGTTAAATATCTTAAGGCCAGTTTAGACGGTACGATTTTTGCCTACAACTATCGTATACAACACGCTCGCGCCATCCTATAACTCTAGTCGTAGCGTGTAAATCAAGCCTACAACTCGCCTACGACAGACGCGAGCGTGTTGTATACGATAGTTATAGGCAAAAATCGTACCGTCTAAACCGGCCTTAAGTAGATTTTCAAAGCACTGCAGGCCTAGATAACTATCGTATAAAACATGAAACATTGTCAAATGTATTATTTAATTAAATATTTACAAATGTAAAGTAGTATTATTGATCAATGGACGTTTTAGCGAATCGGCCGCCATCTTGAATTCTACTGTTTTAAGTAAGACATTATGGGATGTCGACGGGGCAACTATTGGAAAATTTATAAACAGCACAGCCAGATGTCTAGAAACATCTATTGCAAATACAATGTCATGCTTCGCAACGAAAATAGAAACGTCAGTTTGTCACTAAACCACCTAATTCATTGCTTCTCCATTTCAGATGTTATTCTCTAGAGTATTAAGTTTATCAGTACCACTATTATGAAAATCAGTTGTTGGTCTAATTAAGGAGTTAAAACACTTAAAGAAGTATTTTTCAAAGAGGATTCTAGTAGAAGTGGTATATCTCAGACTTATAAGATAAATGGAGGATTAATTTTGCAATGGAAAACCAAATAAAACCGAATTCCATCTAACAGTGTAACTGCGTCTTGGGACTCCAAAACGCAGTCTAAACATTTGAATAAAAAGAAAAAAAAAAAGAAAAAAAAAAAAAAAAAAAAGAATTCGAAGAGGATTCTGATAGTAGTAGTATCAACGCTAATGAAATGAATGAACGATTCATTTTGCATTTGGGTTTATGTTTATAGATTCTAGTAGGTGGAAGTACTATTTTCGCACCGGGCGATGACAATAGGGAGCCATTTTGATTAGTAGTTCATTGTAGTCTTTTGCAAAACTGACAACTCCAGGCTTGCGCTTTTAGATAAACAATATTGATAAAGATGAAAGAACTAATAACTTAGATTACCGGAAAAAGACGTTTGAATAACAGATTGGAAAATCCCTTCTGTTAGTAAGATGTTTATGTTACATGTCAATCTTGTTCTAAGATTATTTTTTCATTCAAGTCGAGGTTAAGGTACAAACACTTTTTACCAAAGGAAAATGAACTAAGAGAAGGAATCTTTGATGCTATTTTTAGAATCATTGATGCTATTTTTAACTCGTTACCATACCCGCGCGATAATCATGCTTCCCTTTAATGTCTCGTTTTAGGACACGGAAAGCGCCATATTTCGCTACGTCCACGACAAAAACATAGGTTTTTGTTTACTGCAAGACTGGAAGCCGCCTACCCTCAAGAAATCAGCCAATCAGGTTCTGATTGTACAGTAAGAAAAGATGTAACTAAGGGCTCCAAAGCAAACATGTAAAACAGTAACTAGCTTTTTAATCGTAAATCTTTACTTTTAAATATTTTTAGGCAATCGACTGATGTTTTTACCGTGGTAAAATATAGAAGCTTCCTTCCTTCCTTCCTTCCTTCAAATATATTTAGCATAATTTACACTATTTAGTACTTGGCTCTTGTGTACTCTGCTTATTGAAATTTTTAGTTGGAATCGTTGGAGACAAGTTTTAGATGAAGTTTTACTGTTTGACTTGACTCTCTTGCAAATTTCTTAACGAGAAAGTTTCACGAAATCTATGACTGCTTTCTAGAAATACCATTCTAGAAAACTTCATGAATTTTTATTCCCTCAAGATAAGAAGAAAATTCCATTGGTATTGAGTAAATTAACGAAAAAAAAGAAGACTTATTTAAGAAAAATGTGCTTTGATGTCAATGTATGGCGTTGTGACACGTGAAAAAATCCTGAAGTTATCACAGAAGCGTTCAGAAACAGATCTAATATAATCCACCGTCTTCCCATTTCAGACTGTGTCATTCCCTAGACTATTATTTCTTTGTTTAACGGTTGAGCATGAGAAGACACATGAATATAGGTACAACACAAACAAAGAATCTCATTCTCAAGAGAATGACACGTGGTCTGAAATGGGAAAGTACAATACTTAGATTGATTGGGTTCATTAGGTCGTTTACACGTGCCGGTTATCTCGACTTGTAAAGCAAGGTTCACGGGCACATGAAGCCCCAAGGCAAGACATAGCTCGTTAATTATTCACATGCTTTGACAAATACATTAAATTGGTTTATTTATGAGTTATTACTCCATATTGCCTTAGGAAAAGATGGCAGTAATGACGACTTCCTTAAAAAAGCATTAAGAACCCCATAAAAATGAAAATATTGATAAAGGAAATCTGACGTTATGCCAGAAACCCACTAATTTTAGATCTTTCTTCAAACGGAATATAAATAAATACTGAATCAAATAAAAACATTTAGAATTAAAGGCAGAAATCGTAACTCAATTTTACGACAACTTAAGTCTATTAACTGTTATATTTAGCGAAAATTCTTTTAAATCTCGCTTTTTTCAGTCTAATTAAAATATTTTCCTTTCCTTTTCCTACTTTTTAAGGAAGTCTTCCCCGTTGTTATGGTAACCAATGTAGTTTAAATTCAATTCAATCTTTTGTTTTAGTGGAAGCGTTTCTCAATGTAAACAAAAATGGCTTTTTTTTTGAGGTCATTGATATAGCTTTCTACAGACAATCAAGTAGGGCTCGCATTAATGATATTTTTACGAAACATGATAATTTGGGGCGCTTTCTTGTCTCGACGCTAGACGAAGGAAAGTTAGAAAACAAGCCACTACATCAACTCTTCTTCCCATTTTAGGATTATTTCTTTTCATAATAAGAGATGAGAGATAAAAGACAAGATAGCTTAATTGTTTATTTTCGTCGCATGAATAATTTAGGATCCCGCTAAGTGCGCAAGGAAAAAGTTTTCGGTGGAGTTTTTTACTATTTCTTAATTATTTTCAGGAATAGGTAATATTTAGCCAACGCGAAATATAGATTTAGTCATGTACTTATCAGTATATAAGACCTACAGCAGTGCATGAGAGGGATGAAGTAATTTTACTTTGATCTATCAAGGATTCGCTTACGTTATCTACATTTACAGCATATATAGCGCGATAGAGATAGATAAGCCTTTGACTACGCAAGATTCGTAATATATAAACACAAGTTGAAAATGTTGTTTCTTTGATATCAATTTGAAATTATGGCCAATATGATTATTATTATAATATCAAAGGGATTTCTTTTTGGACTGATTCAAAAATACTGCTCTATCTTTTGTTTATTGTTTTTCAAGTCTTTCTCTAAGCTTAGGGAATAGTTATTTTTTCTTTTTGTGTGTATTTTTATACACGAGTCATTTTTGTTTTTGTGAGCTGTAGATAACTTACCGTAGAACAGTTGTGCCAGGTTTCTAGCGAAAAGCCAACTGGAAGTGATGAAAATAAAGTCACCAAAAATCCTGCAAAAAAATAAAACAAACGGTAAACCCCAATGGAAGAATACGTAAAAAAATCAATATGAAATTTCTTTTAGAATATATAGAGTTTAAGTGTTAGAAAAATAGAAAAATTCTTAGTCGAGATCTAAATAGAAAAGCTACATTGAAATTTCCTTTTTTGTTAGACACTTACCTAACATTAGAAGCAGGTGTTTATATTTCATGTTGGTGTAGCTGATTTTCGGTGATTTCAAGAAGCTTCTTGGCGGTATAAACCCAAAATATAAAAACCCTTGATGTAGGGCTTCAAATGAATTATCTAACGGTTCTGACGAGAAGCATTTTGGCTCAGTTGTGGCGAAAATAGAGCAGCAAACCCTTTGTGAGCGAGGGTTCTCACACGTTTTGTTTGCACGATGTAAGAACGATTTGGTTTTGATCTAAAATATTACAATAATCGTGATGGACAGCTTTAGGTGGGATTGGGAGTGCAGCGAAATCTTACTCGCTTAGTTATTCGCTAATAAACTTTTTTTATACTAGACAGCAGCTGCAATGTCGCTATGGGAACCGAGTGTTGTGACGTTAGCAAGTCCCCAAAAAAGCCAAAAAAGAAGTTGAAACGTTGAACTGGCCAACAAAAACAACAAGAAAAGCAAATACCTTTTAACTGGATCTTGATAAAAAAGACAAATTCCAAAATTCGTGCGTGTTTCTTTACCTTTTTCGTTTTTTGGTTCTTCCGGCCGAGCTCTATTTTTTTGAGCATGTGATATCAATTAAATATCGAAAACCGAAATATTGTAATATTATGAATAAGAAATAAACTTATCTGAGTGAAAATAATCCAAAATACATAATATAAATGAAAATAATCCAAAATACATACACTACGAAAAAGTCGTATTATAATTAAAAATAAAAAGGAAAGAAAAAAAAGTAAAAAATTAATAGTAATGTGGTTATATAAAATAAAAATTCACATAGTCTTCGTTAATTTTTCATATCATTCTCATATTCTATTAATTTTAATCGCATCCGCAATTAGCAATTAGTACCTTTGCAAAAATAAGTTTTTTTTACATTGTTATATTTCTATTTTTTGGGAAACCTTAACTTCGCAATTCCTTCAACAGCTTAAAGGAACTTCGCACAAAATCTTTCTATAATTGTCTCACTAGGTATATTGTAAACTGTACACGTTCCGTTCCTATGGGAACGCAATTTCGAACTTTCTCTGCACAGTCGAAACAGTCGTTTTTAATTTTCAAGATTTTAAGTTTCAAGATTACAGCGATATGTATAGATAAATAGAAGCTTTTTCAAGAGTATTTATTGTGTTTAATTTACAGTCAAAGCAAGGATTTACTGTAAGAAGAAAACCAAACCGAATGACAAAACTAATAAATTATTGATTACAGTTAACTTTTTGTCGGACATATTAAAAAAAAAAAATTTAAAATAGCTAGTTTAGTCTGACTTTTCAAATTTTCACATTTGCTCAACCATAATTTATCCCCATAAATACAAATTTCGCATTCAAGCAGAACCAATCTATAAAGCTAAATTTCCTTGAAATGAGTTTTTGGGATTTTGCTCTCTCTATATTATCTAATGATTGAAAATATTATTCGAATGCTTTGTCAAATATTAATTCTTTATGGTATAGACAAAACCTTATGTAAACTCGCACTGTCAGTGAAGGGGGTTTAAAAACCTCAAATTGGTTTTAATAAAGGAGGAGATCGAACCTAAAGCAAGGTTCTTCGAATAGATTTGAATGACACAAGTCTAATTTCAAGGCTAGTGTTTGGAACTTAATGATATCGTAGAGGTAAGGATATATGCTGCTGGTTCAGTGTTTTTATTACTTTCTGAATGTCAAGTAATTGTTTAGGAAGTAAAGTACAAATGAAAAGTAATCAGTCATCATCGTCACCATCATCAAGTCAACCACCACAGTTATCACTATCTCTATCACTATCACCAACATCATCTTTATCATCATCATTATCACCATCTTTATCATCATCATCACCATCTTCATTATCACTATATCATCATCATATTCACCACCATCACCATTTTCATCATCATCATCATCTACATTATCACTATATCATCATCATCATCATCACCACCAACATCACCATCTTTATCATCATCATCATCATTTACATTATCACTGTCATCATCATCATCATCATCTTCACCACCAACATCACCATCTTTATCATCATCATTTACATTATCACTGTCATCATCATCATCATCATCTTCACCACCATCATCATTGCCATCTTTATCATCATCACCATCTACATTATCACTATATCATCATCATCATCATCTTCACCACCATCATCATTAGTAGGCCAGAAGGATTGTTTGTCAAGCTACAGATAAATTAAGAAGCTTAAAACACAACTAAAACATCAACAAGTCTAAAACCATTAATCAAATACATTTAAAAAGAACAAACCTTAGGTACAGTACGGACATTTTTTTTTAGTAATAAATTTTCTTTCGTTTTCAACAAAACTGGCTTAGTCTAATAATCAATATTTCTTCAGAATTTTGTAATAAAAATGAGTTTAGACACCACGAATGAAAATATTTAAAGTACACAAAGTAAACGCATTTTGTATACTTCATTATTTCGCAATTTGTCAGGCAATCATAAATACGACTGCTGGTTTTGAGAGATATTTTCGAGTCCGTACAAGTCTCACGTTCTGTAAACAAAACCCCACGCACAGTTACAGACGTTTGGTAAACTTTCTAACAACGAACCATTTATGCGAATATCGTTTAGATTTGTTGCGACATAACGAGAAACACTTTCTCACAACGAACTACATTTATGCGGATATCGCTTAGATTTGTTGCTACATAACGAGAAACACTTTCTCACAACGAACTACATTTATGCGAATATCGTTTAGATTTGGTTCGACATAACGAGAAAACTCCTCATGAACATTTACATAAATATATATGAACTAAAACCCACCTCTCGCTCCATTACAGACGTTTGAAAAACTTTCTCACAAAGAACTCACAAAATTACGGAAAGAGAATAGAAAAGTACTTTATAACTTGTCGTTTCTATTTTATTTGACAAAATAAAAAATAAATACATGTTGCGCCATCCCAGCCTTCATTTGGCATATTTGAAGTAAATCGCTGAGCAGAAACAATGCAGACTCTGTAAAGAATCACGATGCTGCAATCCAGGAAGGAAATCCCATGGATTGCACAGAGCCTTTCTTCTTGCTATTTTACAACATCTACATACGCTCAATCACTTTAAATTGAGACACTATTTCTAATACTTGAAGCTATAAAACGTACTGAGCTTCCTGTGGTAGGGAGAGACTAGAACTGACTGACTGCAGTGTGTGTATGATGCATCTGTACATGTAAGCGAGGCTGTGACTGTACAATAACCGCTGACCACCTATGCTTTAGTGTAGCGGGCTCAATGTGTAGTCGTCAACTGTGGGTGATCGATTTGTAATGGTGATACCTGAACTTGAAATTGAGGCTGTGACTGACCAATAACCGCTGACCACCTATACCGTAGTGTAGCGGGCTCAATGTGTAGTCGCCACCTGTGGGTGATCAATTTGTAATGGTGATATCTGAACTTGAAGTTGAGGCTGTGACTGACCAGGGGTAGTCTGCTGGTCTGGTTGCTCGTCCTGTTCCAGACTTGCTATTTCGTCTTTCAGGTGGTTTATTTGGTTACGGCTGGCTTTTAATCTTTCATTCAGTTGAGTGATTTCTTTTCCTATCTTGGATCTTGCTGTGGCGATAGAATTGATTGTTCTTTGTTCTATTTCTATCCCTGAAAGTAGCAGAAGCAAACACAGTGAAAATATTGACCACCACTCTAAGGGGGGGGGGGGGGGGGGGGGAAATTGACCACCACTCCAAAAAAAAAAAAAAAAAAAACGAAAAAAGTGATGACCACTTTTTGACTCAAATGTCATAGAAATGGAAATAGTTAGGAGACGAATTTGTCACTCTTTGATACTTCAAAAGATCTCAATTTTTATCACTCATGATTGTAAGCTGCAAGGCTGCTAATAGCGCCTTAATATGCAGCCCGTAGTTTCCTCCAATAGTCATAAATGTAAAGCGCATTGAGACGTTGTATAAATGCGATATATAAGAACCTCTCATTATTATTATGATTATTATTATTATCATTGTAATTATACAGCTTCCCATTAATCCCATATAGGTAACTGTCCAATTGTTGTCTTAATTGGACAGGTCTTGTTGATATGGGATTAATTAGGCAGCTATATAATTAATAGGTAATGGGATTTCATGCTCCCCAATCAAGAAATAATCAGACTCGAAAAATTCCTCTGACTTCCAAATTGGACTCGGCTTACGGCCTCATCCAATTTTGTCAGTCCTCGGAATTTTCCTCGTCCAATTATTTCTTAATTGGACAGCATGGAGTCCTATTACATATACTTATTATTGAAATTATTATTATTATTTTTTTATTCAGATTTATTTTTCAATCATCATTACTATTATTATTAAAAATTTTTTTTACAATGACATAGTGAGAGTTGTCCAGATTCGTAGGAGCATGTGTGCACGTTCTATGTCCACCAATTCCATAGGCACCCCATCAATATGAATAATGAAAAGGGGAAATTTTGTACATTTTGCAAATGACTTTTCTGTTATCCTTAGTAAATAGAATTTTCTAAAAAAAGTACTTTTCTTTTCTTCTTGATTGACTTACAGTCTGATTCATGCTTTACTGGTGGTAACTGCTTTGTACTCAATAAACACTGGTGCATCATCTGCGTGGGATCTTGAAAGATCTGAACAAATAAGTATGTACTCTCAATTTATACTAATATTAATGAATTTAGCCATGTTTTGAAGGATGTGAGAGATGCCAAAAAGTATCAAATTTACAAACACCAGCACCAGCATCATTATATAATCATCATAGGTTATCATCAATACTTTCATCATCATCACCTTCATTATCATCATCATATTCATGAATATCATGATCGTTACATCTCTGGCATCACCATCACAACCATTGTCGCCACCACTATTACCAGCACCAGCATCATATTCATCATAGATCACCATCACCATCATCATCATCACCTTCATTATCATTATCATCATCAACTTCATTATCATCATCATATTCATGAATATCATGATTATATCTCCAACATCATCATCACAAGCATCATCATCATCATCATCGCCATCCCCATTACCATTATTAGCAGCACCAACGACATCTTTATTACTATCATTAGAATTACGTTTTTTATCAACAACACAATCACAACCATGATCATCATCATGATCATGATCATCACATCTCCACCATTATTAGCAACACCAACAACATCCTTATTCCCATTATTGGGATACCCTGGGTGCCCCCAAGCCTCTGGCACCCAGGGTATTATTAGGATGTGATTTATCAACATAATCTTTTATGTTAAGACCAAACAATTACCATAATTATCATTCTCAACAAGAATGCAAAAACACCAAAAGCATTTAAGTCCCTTTTTCTGTTTAGACTGGACTTACAACTTCATCGTAAAATTCAGCAACCAGTTGCTTTTTTCCAGAGGCAAGTGCTGACTCAGTTTGAAAAAGTTTTAATAAATGATAAAGTGTGACCTGAAAGAGAAAAAAACCCAATATTATTCACCATTTTCCATACATCAGTTCACTGGTCAAACACAAAACATTCAGTCGAGGTTGCAAGGTTCAAATTTGAATAATCCTTTGAAAGAACGTTGGCACCTTCTTTGAGCACTTTGTGTTTGACCAGTGAATTGATGTATGGAAAATGGTGAATTCATATTTTCATGGAAGAAAGCTCCATTACTAATAAATACTTGTATGGAGAGAAGGACAAAAAGCACATTTGGTATCTTGAACCAGGGGAAAAGATGGGGGGAGGGGGTGGGGGTGTAAGGGCCCATTTTAAGCTTGAGATAAATGGATTTGAAAAAGACTGAGATTTGTCACTGAGGATCAAACTGTAGGCTTGTAACTTTACAAGCATTACACTAAGCACAGGATCACCAATTCTTAACTCTTTCCCGTTCACGCTCAGTAAAATCGGACGAATTCGTCTGATGACGTCATAATCGGATAAAATCGTCGGATCTCATCGAAAAGCCACGAAAATCGATAACTAGCCTTCGGAAGAAATAAACCAATCACTGGCTTCGTTTCAGAATCGCCGAGTAATTATTGACTCTGTTTTTGACCGGCGACTCCGAAAAATTTCGTTGGAGCGTGACGCTCAAAAATGGCGTCTCAACCAAAGCGAGCAAGAGCCTTTAATTTTGATATTGACAGAGAGGAAATGCTTTCTTTTATCATGGATGATGCCCTTAGTGATGATAGCAGCTGTGGAGGGATTTCTAGTTCAGAAGAATCGGATTTGAACCGAGAAATACTCGCTGAAAGTGAAGAATCGAGGTGAGTGAAAACTGTCACGAAGCGTGTTTACGAATGATCACATTTAGATTCATGTAAAACCTAAAAAAAATCACATTTATAACACCACATAGACAACCAGAACAGTGTTTTTGCAACAGTCATATACTTATTCATAAATTTCTGACAATCTCTTGCCATAGAATTAATTTTTTTACGAATAAAATTTTCGTTGAAGCGGTTAGCACTTCTTTGGCAAATCGGTTTCCATGGCAATTTAGATGCTGTTTTTAAATTTGATATTATCGTGGCTTATACTCTGCTCGTTTTATACATTGTATGCCAAATCTCATCTAGAATCTCTTTTTGACTTTTCAGCTTTTAATTTTGATTGAATTTCTTGAGAAAAGATTAGAAATTTTAACATATTTTGTTTTATTTACCAAATGCTTTTGAAGAACTTGATCGATGCAAATCTTTTACTTTTCATAATCTGGTGTTATTTTCCTTTTCTTTATTGATTTTTCTATTTATCATCTTTTCTAAGCAGTCTATTAGACCATAAAATATAAAGTCAAATGGCTTATTTTATTGAAAATAAGTTGAACTAATACTTTACTATTGAATTTTCAACAGTAATGATCATGAGGAGGAACAACAGGAGACCGATTCACCACCACCAGACTCAGATCCCTCATCAGGTGAGGAAAGTGATCCAGACTTCAATGTTCCCCTTTCTGCTGTGCATTCTTGTAGACCTGTTAGAGCTGGTGCTGTTGGACGAGCTGGTGCTGTTGGACGAGCCGGTGCTGTTAGACTAGCTGGTGTTGTTAGACGAGCCGGTGCTGTTGGAAGAGCTAGTGCTGTTGGTAGAGGAGTTGGTGTTGGCAGGCCCTGTGGTGCTGGTAGAAGAGTTGGTGTTGGCAGGGCTTGTGGTCAAAGAAATGTCGGGAGAGGTGCTGTTGGAGTTCAGAATGCTGCTCAACAAGGGGAAAAAAGCTATAACCACCCAGATACTAGCAATATATTACCACCCTTTGCACCTAGATGGCCACCTGGCTTACACTCAGACCAGCCATATCTGAGAAACACTTTAACCACAGCCATTGAATTTTTCCAGCTGTTTTTTACAACTGATATGACAAATGATATATGTATGCATAGTAACAGCTATGCATATCTAAAGATAGCAGCTACTGGAGTACAACAGTCTTACACTAGGCCAGATGGTAGCTGGCTGGATACAAATCCAGAAGAAATCAGGAAGCTAATAGCTGTCCTCATCTATTTTGGTCTTGTCAAGGCTAGTACTTTTGACAGATATTGGAGCACAAAGACACTCTATCATGGTCTTTGGGCCAGAGCCTTTATGCCTATCAACAGATTCAAAGCTCTTATGGCTATGCTCCATGTTGTCCACCCCGCAGCTGAGGCCCCTGGTAACAAGCTAAGGAAAGTGCAGTCTTTTATAGATGCATTTAAAGCCCGCTGCCTTAGTTTATACCAGCCTAAGCAAAACCTGGCCGTTGATGAACGGATGGTAAAATCCAGACACAGGTCAGGCATAAGGCAGTATATAAGGGATAAACCAACCAAGTGGGGTATAAAGCTGTGGGTGTTGGCGGATAGTAGTAATGGTTATACCTGTGACTTCAATGTTTACATTGGCAAGGCTGCAGGTAGAAATGTCAGTGCCAATGGTCTTGCATATGATGTGGTCTTAAAACTTATGCAACCTTTTCTCCACCAAGGTTATCACTCATATTTTGATAATTTCTATACATCTTTTCCATTGGTGAGAGATTTGTACCAGCTTGGGGTGCCATGTACTGGTACCATGATAGAAAGTCGAAGAGAATTCCCAGTAGTTCTCAAAAATGGGAAGACTTGGGCAAGGGGAAAAGATCGTGGAAGCATGAGGTGGGACAGGACCCCACCTGTTCTTACCCTGCAGTGGAAGGACAACAAGGTTGTTTCCCTCTTGACAACCATTGGTAATGCCAATGAAGCATGTCAGGTGACGAGAAAGGTCAAGACTGGAAATGTCTGGAGGCAGATCAATGTCCAACAACCAGCAGCAATCAAGCAATATAACTCTTATATGAATGCTGTTGATCGCTCTGACCAGATCTTGGCTAACAACAACTGTCTCAGAAAGTGTATGCGTTGGTGGAAGACTCTCTTCTTTCACCTAATTGACATAGCTATTGTCAACAGCTATATTCTATTTAGGGAGCATAGAGCCAACAACCCCAATGTCGAAGCCCTTCGGAGACCAAAGTCTTACTCACTCCTTGATTATAAGGAAGAGCTTGTCAGACAACTAGCTGGTATTGGTGATGATGATGCTCTCCCAACTAGCGGCAAGGTCAAACCTTCTGGACAGTTCTTTACAGAACACTTACCTGTGTTTTCAGAGGATGTTCGACGCAACTGTGTTGTTTGTTAGCGTGAGGGGAGAGGTCAGCTGAGGGTGGCCTCATATTGTGATGCCCCTCAATGTCAGGTGTTCCTACACATAACTAGTGCTAGGAACTGCTTCAGGGTGTGGCACAGCAAGGACTATCACCATGACTAGTTTTATATTCAGTTTCCCGACATTGTGCCGTAAGAAACCGTGTATCAATTGGCTGTATATTTATGAACTAAAATGTTTACCTCCTTTTGCCTTTTTGCATTGCAGGTTTGTTTGCCTAAGAAACACTAAGGAAAACCGTAAGCAATGTTGAAAATGAAGTGTATTGTCCTACATATTTTATTGCTTTAGTGAATAAAGATGAAAAAAATTCCAACTGGTTTGTTTGTTTTGTACAAATAGAGTATTAGCATAAGCATGTACAATATTATTTACTGCCACATACAACTCTTGACCCGTACGTATTATTACTAGTATTAGTAATTAGTATTATTAAGGGCAGGAGACTGGCTTTATTATATAAAAAAAGGCTCAAGAAGGAATATATTCTGCATTAATACAATTTTGTAATTAAAATCGCATTAAAGGAAATGCTTGGAGACCAAAAAAAGGCATTTAATAAATGGACGCCCAGGAAACATGTTTTGGCCAGTTTTGCGCGGCCAAAACCATATCACGAAAAATCTCATATCTCATTGAAAATTGAGAATTTTGTCTCCAAACTTGGTGTGCTTTTTCTTGATGAAATTATCAAACTTTTTTGTAAAAGAAATTCATCAAGCTCTGTAAACCCTGGAAACTAGGGGCGTTTTAAGGAAAAAATCACTGCCTTAAGAGTTAATTTATGCTAATTTATGCTAATTTATTCATAAGTGATCCCCTTTTTCTGGTTAAAAAAATTGATTATTTTAAGAGCAAATTTAATCAGCTTTAATTTGAGGTATCTTGCCCTACATGCCTCAAAATAGTTTTGAAAATATAAAATTGAACTTAGATCCTGCCATTTTAACCCCTTTTAATTAGCTTTTGAAACAATAGTATTATTCTTTACTATCAATAGATGTTACTTCTGGTAATAACTGTGTTATGACTGACAGCAATTAACATTTGGAAGCTTGGGGGATCTTCAAGGTTGTATATGTATATCTTGGTTTCTGGTTTCAGGCCATAGAAATAGTCAAATAGAATACTTTGAGGACTTACATTGGCATGTTTAGACTTAACAGTCACTAGTTGCATATTAATTGCCCCCCAGTCTGAGTCAACTTCAAAAAGTAACATGATTGATAGGTAACCAATAATTAAATTTGAATTAATTTCCCAGAAATGTGCGACATTTAGGAGTCATCATGACTCCATTATCAAGGGAACGAAAAATTTAATTAGTTGTTAATTACTTCATAATGACGTCATGGTGACTCTGAAGAAATCATCAATGTTTTTCTGATTAAATTTAATTGTTATATCCTCAATTGCTTCCAAAAACTTATTTACTTAGCAAGAGATAATATCAGCAACTAACAGAACACTTACTGGCCTTTCTTGTGGATCCATGAAGAAAATCTTGATTGTTATTTCAAATTCTCCCCATCCTGATTCATTCACTTCGTAAGGCGGCTTTGTAATCACTGAGATGATCATAATTATTACAACAGTTATTTATTAACCAGTTAATGACAGAGAAAAATAACTGGTGCTCCGTGGGCGGTCATGATGACTGGCCGTATATGGACTGATCAATCGGTCAATGTTACCAGTCCATGTGACCAGTCCATGTGACCAGTCCATGTGACCAGTCCATGGGACCAGTCCATGGGACCAGTCCATGGGACCAGTCCATGGGACCAGTCCATGGGACCAGTCCATGGGACCAGTCCATGGGACCAGTCCATGGGACCAGTCCATGGGACCAGTCCATGGGACCAGTCCATGGGACCAGTCCATGGGACCAGTCCATGGGACCAGTCCATGGGACCAGTCCATGGGACCAGTCCATGGGACCAGTCCATGGGACCAGTCCATGGGACCAGTCCATGTGACCAGTCCATGGGACCAGTCCATGGGACCAGTCCATGGGACCAGTCCATGTGACCAGTCCATGTGACCAGTCCATGTGACCAGTCCATGTGACCAGTCCATGGGACCAGTCCATGGGACCAGTCCATGGGACCAGTCCATGTGACCAGTCCATGGGACCAGTCCATGGGACCAGTCCATGTGACCAGTCCATGTGACCAGTCCATGTGACCAGTCCATGTGACCAGTCCATGTGACCAGTCCATGTGACCAGTCCATGTGACCAGTCCATGTGTCCATTCCATGGGACCAGTCAATGGGACCAGTCAATGGGACCAGTCAATGGGCCCAGTCCATGTATCCATTTCATGTGACCAGTCCACGTGTCCATTCCATGTGACCAGTCAATGTGACCAGAAAATGGGATCAGAAAATGGGACCAGGCAATGTGACCAGTCTACCATGCAGTCAAGAGGTCTGGTCAAAAACCTGCTTGGTTGGATTGGTGACAAATCATAAATTACTGCAGTTTTCAATATTCTGCGAATTTGGTACATGAAAGCTGCATGCTGAAACCTGATTTTTTGCTGCCGCAATTAAAAATAATCAGTCAGTACCTTTTACATGTATATTCTTGACTGGCAGCAGTTAAAAAAAGATTTCACAGTAATATCTGAGTTCGCAGACTATTGAAAACTGCAGTAAATGTAACTGAGAATTATCTAATGTGCCCTTACCTCGTAATGGATTGGCATAACTCTCGTGTAGTTTAAAGTGTACTTTCTTGACATAACTGGACATGTCCTGGTATATAAAACATGCTTGTAGTTAACAGAAAGCTCTAAAGCATAGACATAACATTTCCCCACATCATTAGCTTTAATAGATGCTTGAAATGAAAGTTAAAAAGTTTTTAAGATTCTCATAATTGTAGAGAAAAAGCTCAGGCTACTGCCTAAACGTCTGTACTGGTTTACTGGTTCTTTTCACATTGAAACTATCACTACAGAAGAAGTAATGTATGGGGAAATTCCTGCCATAAACAGTCAATAATTTCGCCTTTTCTGGCGTTAGAAAAGTCTTCTAAGTCTACCGTACCTCGGTTTTATATGGTTTAATGTAGACAGTCCAGCCATGAGTGTGACCATCAGTCTCTCTCTTCTTGCCAAAATAGTGCGAAACGTTACCATATATGATAGGTTTTACGATAGATACTCCCTGAATGATAGTTGAAGGTACGAATTTAGTAAAAATATTCAGTAAAACCGGTAAAAAAGAGTGTATTTTTGAGGAACAAACCTTGACACGCGAGTTGTCTCCAAACCCCGCCATCTTGTTTTATGATATACATCCGCTGACCCATTCTTTACAAGTATTTTAAAATTGGGATCCCTGTGTTTTTAGGGGCATTTGGTATCAAAGAAAGGAATGAGGCTTTGCTTGCAAAATTTATGAGAAAAGCCAGATCAAGCGGCAGGATAAAAAGGTTTTCATAAAAAATACAAAGATTATTTTATTACTCTTAAGGCTTTCTCATGCAAATAGACACGACAAAAAAAGCTTTCACGCATAGAAACTATAAAGGTGCAGGCAATGTTGCATGAAAAAGGCTGTTTTGGGGGTGCAATGTTGCATGCAACGTGGTAGAAGCAGAAAATACTGCCTTTATTATGATTATCATAATTTCTACAAGTGAAAACTTGAAAATTTAACATGTTAAGATTAGATTTAAAATCAAGAAACTGGGCTTCCTGTGGTTCAAGGTCATTCTTTCTTTATTGTTCGATTACTTTGTTTCAGTAGATATTTTAGTAACATTAAACCCTAGTTCTTGAGAATCCTGAAATGATCTAGTTTTACACATTAAAGCTCTGACTGCAATGCTTGGCATAAGTACTAAAATCTTGTTTCAGAGTGGCATTTTGAATGCCGTTGCTCCCTTCTCTCACTACTTCTATCTGTCTTATCCATAAGTTACTTAAACCTGAGGAAATTGAAAATTTTTTTTTTTTTTTTCAATTCTGATACAGTTGGTTGTTTCTTGTGTGAGCTGTTAAATGTTACCTCTGGATTATTAATCTTTCCCTAGGGAGATTTTATCAAATTATTAACAAATATTTATAGACAACAAATAGCAATATTCTCTCTACTCAGGGCTCAAAATAATGGCTGGGTATCGGACAATGTGCTATGTACTAATTTGACGATATAGCAGCAATGTCGGAGTATTGAGTATCAGGCTCTCTTAGGGAGAGGTAGAATGCAGGCAAGGGGAGAGGGGGAGTAAGAAAGGGAAAAAGGAGAGGCCCTCCTTCTCCCCTAACTCCGCCTCAGTCCCACTTCCCTTCCCTGGAGTGCATTATCTTCAGGGCTTAAAATAATATCTCGTCAGTCATCTGTCGTGATGTCCAGCCAAATTAATTTTAGCTTGGCTATACCATGGTCAACGTTACTCTTGAAAATGATCGGCAAGGCAAAGATTTGACAGGACAATTTCTAATTCTGTTTAGACATTGTCCCATGACCTGCCATTATCTTGAGCCCTGATTGTATTCTTGGACTCAAACACACTCATAAATGAGGGTAATGAAAAGCAACTTTTCCTCCTCTACAACCACTACTAAGTATTGGATGTGTGGGTGAAAACCTGCTAGTGAGCACTGGATGTTTATGACTTATTAGTGTCTTGAAGTCAATTAACTGTGAAGTCTTTTTCTTTAGACAGTTAGGAAGCTCTTCACAGTTTTGACTAAATGTCAAAAGGCGAGATGTGTTGCCAAAAGGTGACCCAATGACACGGCCATCATTGCTAAAGCAAGGCTCTTTTATGTAACCTCTTGCGACATTTGGCTCCTCTATGCAATAAATAAGCCTCTGAGGTCTTGATATATCACATTCTGCACCATCTGTCTCATCTAATGGAGAGTAAAGAAAATAAAACTGAAATGCATGAATGAAATGCATGTACAAGAGAACAGAACCTTCACACTACAATAACTTGTAGCGAAGACAAATTGCATGATTCTGCGAGTGTGATTGCAGGGGCAGATCCAACCCAAAAGGGGGAGGGGGGCTTGACTGAATTTTGCAAATGACACTACAGAACTTGGAAAAAATATTTAAAAATATGCTTTTTATTGCACTTCAAGAAACATAACCAGCATTCTGAAAGAAGGGGGGGTTGGGGGGGGGGGGGGGTGTGCAGGGCTATACAGCTGCCCTTTGCCCCTCCCTGGATCCACTCCTGGATTGGGAAGTGCTTTAATAAGCATACAGTATTACAAACCAGTTGATTGCTTGCCTTTTGTCTGGATATCATAAAGTGCCATCCATTCCTGGTGCCAGTCCCCTCCAGTGTACCGTATAACAATACACCAGCCGTGTGGATGAACTTCCAGAGATGAAATACACCAGGGTTTTGTGTCTTCCGGAAACTCCTCAATTACTTCAAATTTATTCTTTGCTGACCATGGTACATCCGTACATGGTAGGTAATGTGCTTTCTGATGGTACGTGCCGGAGAAGTTCCAAAACGGGATCCCATGATCGCCAGATCTTGCCTCAAGTTGTTCGAGGTCTAGGTTATGAATGACAACCAAATGCCCTGCAATGGACGATATTATCATTTTGGTTCCACAAGGCGTTAGTTTCATTCTCGTCAACCGAGCAACTTTTAAGACACTTCTTCCTTCGATAAATCCTGATGGAGAAGGCCGGTTGAGATCCCAGACACGGATGGTATCGTCAAAGGCAGACGTCACCAGTTGTTTTGTTCTTCTACAATGTTCGATACTCTTCACCCAGCTTGTGTGCCCAACAAAACTAGACACTTTACTCTTCAAATTCCTTGCATCCCACAGTGCAATGGTCTTATCATCAGAACACGTCAAAAATGACCTTGAGTCTAAGAACCGTATGCAATTTATGCCATCATTATGGGCTCCACTCCTTGTAAGAATAAGCTTTTGATTAAGCGGATCAAACACAAGAAAAGCCGACCTCTCACAGGCAGCAAGAAGTAGCTTTCCATCAGGAGAAAACTCGGTATTGAAAATAGCACCATGATCTTCACAACCATCACGATTCTTCCCCCAGATGGACTTCAAACTCATGTATTTATAATAATTAGCTACAACAGAATCGTTTCGATACTGAACGCCATTTTCACGTTCTCTTAAATATTTATACGAGCTCCAGGAAGTTGTAGTTTCATGGTTGGTAGCTTCGGTTGTTGTGTACTTGAATTCTCCCATCTCTCTCTTCAAAAAATTGCTGTAAGCGTTCTTTAAGGTTGTTGTCAAAGCTAGTCTATCCCTTTACCAGAAAAACTGGCAACCATTCCTGTAAAGGCTTGAAATTCTTAATAAGTTGTTATCATTTTAAGGCTGCAAAATAAAAATGGCTTGACCTCGTGAAGAACATGAATATCGCCATGTTTTTATTACACTCGAATCAGTCTGCCCCAGCCAATTCCTGCCACAGGACCCCCACTACACATAGAAAATAAATAAAAAAATATAAAAAATTAAACATTTACCTCTAAATAATATATAACAACAAACATGTTTACTGGTCATAAATTTAAAATATTTAAAAGAAAAAAATGATTTGGATATATTTTGTGATGATTTTGATATTTAGTTGTGGTGGGCTTCCTGTGCTTATACCGGCTGATTCATCATTACGAGAAAATGGCCGTCTCTTCAATACTAGAGATCTTTGAAGGTCCAAATGGTGGTGTTCTTGCTGTCGCTACTGGTTTATTCCTAGTCCTTATCACTACACGTAAGCTTATTTTTTTATCTGTTTTTATTGTATTCAAATTTTTGAAATTTTCAGCCCTCAAAAATATATCCTTTTTACGAATATTCACGTGCAACTTGCTTTTTCACTCCCACTACAGTGCAAATGTGTTAATTCTTTTCTTTTCGGTCATAACGATTTTATTTAAAGTCACTAGCTAAAGTAAATGACTTTTAATTTAACTAATGAAGGCCATTTCTACATTCTGTGGCGTTTAGATTCAAATATCGTAATGAATTGTTGAGAGTAACTTTAGTGTCTGTCTGTCTTGTTTCTACGTAGTGTCTTTGAAAGAAAGCCCACTGCCCATGTCATAATACCTTTACAAAGCATATACTATCGGGATCACATGCTTGTACAAGGCCCATATTGCACTCCTTAAAGGGAAGAGGGGGGGGGGGGGGGGGGGGCTATAGAACTCCTTAAAAAAGAGGGGACCCTATAGATTTGAAAATAGTGTAAACGTTAATTCAACAAGTATCATCTTCATTATCTCTTAGTCCTGTTGGTGTTCTTGAGGAAAGGTGGAAGGAGGGGGAATGCCGTTCTTCTTGTCGGCCTGACAGATTCTGGTAAAACACTATTATTTAGCAGGGTAAGTAGAAACAATAAGAATATGATAACAGAATTGTCACTTGAAATTGATGCTGTTATCCAATAAATAGTTTATCCACTGGATAAGATTTATCTGCATGCCAGATAGTGCTATTCAACCTTTGTACAACCGGGCCCAGGTTTTTATATAGTTTTCTTCCCTTTACAAAACCCAACATGCTTTATAACTCTTTCTTTGCATAGTTACAGTACAGGCCAAAAGTTTTTCAGGGTCAATTGTGTGTATTGCGCACAGACCCCACGCACGGGATCTGCTCCTACGCGTGGGATCCTACTGTACACGTGTATCCCGTCCGTACGAGCGGGAAAAGTAGCCCCGAGCAACCCAAAGATTGTTTCAGGTTTTGTTTTGAGTTGCGAATGAGTTCTCTGTTTTTGTTTTCATCAGCTAACGACTGGGAAATATGTGATGACTCACACATCAATGAAAGAGAATAAAGGCTCTTACACCTTAAAAGGAAAAAATGTAAGTAATTAATTTTCAACACGATATAATGTGTTACCATATTGTAGCTGCGCAACATTTATGGGGGGGAGGGATGGGGGGCAATGTACAGTTTTATTGCCATATCCACTAAGAATCCCACATGAATTAGTGACAGTTGTAGAAATAAATACTCTTCAATTTGGTTTTATAGACTCTATTCAGTGATTTTAAGATTTAAACTCCAAAGAATTACAATGTTGCACTCGACTCACAAGCAACCTCTCTCACTCTCTCTCATCCCATAATATTTTTTTTAACATCCTGGACACAGGAAGCCCAAAGTTCAAACTCCTAAGTCAAAAATCTTTTAATGATAACATTTTGGTGCCAAAAGCAAACTTTTGGTGGTGGGGCATGTTCTCCCTTCCCTACCCTTGCTAGTGCCATACTGTTTTCATTGCTATGCATTGAAATGAGACGAACTCTCATGACAGATCAACACAGGAGTGGGAAATACAACATTCATCCAATCTATAACCACAGGGAACCCAATTTAGTGTTAACAGTTATAAAGTATAAGTATCCCAAAATTTTGTTTTCATTTTCAAAAAACTTTTGTTTTTGGCTTTTAGCAAGGAAAGACTCTGGATGTTATTGATATTCCTGGTCATAGTAGAATAAGATTCCAATTTCTGGACAAGCAAGAAGGACAGGCAAGGTAAAAGTGGGCTAATGTTCTGGTGTTCTATAGAGAATGGCAATGCTGAGTACCCCAGCACCTACACTTGAAACACTGCCCACATCTTTGAAAATTTTGAAAGTTAATTTACAAACTCACGTTATCATTTTGGCATCTTCTTTCTCAATGCTTGTCGATGCTCATGGTCTCTATTTTCTTATTCTAAAAGATATTTATGTTAATCACACGTAATAAGTAACCTTATTTGTTACTATCTCTCATAACTGACTTATTAAACCCCGCGCATGATCTAGCTACTTAGTTCGATTAGCCCCGCTATTTCTAAGTAGCTTGTACTCTTCTTATACAATTATACATTATATATATATATATTATTGTCTCTTATAGTTGAGAGTGCTAAATAAACATAGGTTGTTGTTGTTGTTGTATAAAATACAGTATGGTATTTGTTTTATTGATTTTATAAACATTCTTTTTTGTCTTCAGAGCCATAATATTTGTCATTGACAGCGTCAACTTCCCAAGAGAATTGAAGGATGTGGCTGAGTAAGTAAAATATGTGTTCCATCCTTACAGCATAAGCTTTTTTAATAAAATAACCGTTATGGAAGAAAGCTGGAAATTCCAGATTGGTGGGGGGACGTTTTTCCAAATTTCCTCTATGGTGGGGTATGGAAATTTTCTGGAACCATACATTGGAACTAAGTGTTTTAGGTTTTGTGGAAAGAAAGAAAAAAAACCAGGATAACGTTGAGAAAAATCCTCAAATTGAGGGAGGTACTTTACCTAACAAACTCTACTCACATGTGAAGGCGAGTCCAGGATTCAAACCCCAGACCCTAGAGATGAGCTAGACAAAAGTACACTCTTCATATGCAACTCTTGATTCCTGAAGTCAGAGGAGCTTCCCCTTCCTCTCTGTAGTCCTTGAAAATACAGTAGTTTCTCTTTTAGACTATTGCCCATTAAAAAATTGTATGGAATTTTCTTTCTATAGACAAATGTATGACATACTTTGCAATAAGCACTTGTCGAAGGCTGCAGTTCCAATATTAGTAGCTTGCAATAAACAAGGTAAGGCTAGCTGATCAGCTCAGTTGGTTAGTCATATAATGTAGTGCCACACATCAGGTGGCGCCATGGTAACAGAGAGGTCATCCAGTTTCATCACAGTTTCCCTGGATATGATGTCAATGGAGAAGGTGTAGCTCAGTTGGTTAGTGCACGGCCTTCAGAGCTAGAGGTCCATAGTTCAATCCTCAGGAACTCCTTGTCTGTTTTGACTTCTCTCTGTTCTGTGTAGCTTTAATATGCTTTAAATACCCGTAAAAAGAGGGGGGGGGGGTAGAGGGCACACTTTCAAGCACATTAAACATGAGCCCCTGGTGCGGGAGATTCAGGCAACCACTCCCTGAGTTATCGAAGTAAAATGAATTACCTTTACCTTTTTAACTTCCTACCTTCAGAGGCCTTCCACAGGAGAAGGTTAGATATTAGCTCTCAATTTGTGCAGTATGAATGATCGGCAAACTGGGTCCTACATTGCACCAGGGAGACGATAACAGGGGTAGAAGTTGTAGGTACATCTAATGCAGTGTACTGTTTGGGGACTGTGTCTCATTGAGATAGTCAACACATTCCAAAAACATTGGTATTTTAAAAGACAGTTTTCTCAAGGTTGCATGCGCATCCAACTTGACGGGCCACAAAACTGAAAAATGCAAATCCAGTAAAATTGAGAAGACAGTTTTATATTTTAAAAATATTCTTATAAAAAAAAAATCATTGCAATGCATGATAATACTCGTGTTCTGGTATCATGGCCCGTCAAGTTCCTTAAATTTGGATGCGTACGCAACCTTGAGAAAATGGTCTATTGAGTCACTGATTTCATGCTCTTGCTTTGCAGACATGACAACTGCGAAGTCTTCAAGGGTCATCAAGCTTCAGTTAGAGAAGGAAATGTGAGTACAAGGAAATGTCTCTTGCTGTACTTTGCAGTGGTTTGTTGGTCTGGTTATAGAGTGCAAACAATATAACCGTGAAACTTTAGTAATACTAAATAGCACAATTTCATGCAAATTCCATTGTTTTCTATTGTTTAATTAGCACTATTTTGTACTATTTAGTAATTAGTGTTTCACGGATTAATTGTTTGCACTCTAGTACAAAGTCATATTTTATTCAGGGTAGTTAAAATTATTTGATATTTCCTACATCAATCATATTACAACACTGAGACCTTTAAGCTTGAAGGCTTTTTGTAGACCTTTTTACCTTGGGTGCCATGTTTTCTCATATCAGACCACGTGTCATTCTATTGGGAATGAGATTCTTTGTTTGAGTCGTATCCATATTCATGTGTCTTCTCTTGTGCAACTGTTAAACAAAGAAATGATACTCTAGGGAATGGCGTGTGGTATGAAATGGGAAAACGTTATGCCCACGATTGAAAGGTCTATTTTCTTTCCCCATTAGGATAGTGAATGTCTGCTTACGAGCTATATGAATTTTGTTTCCCTTTTGGTGTTCATATTGCAGGGCATTGTATTTTTCTTTATTTTATTGTTTCTGTAATTTTCTGTAGTTTGTTTGATTCTTCCTTTGATTTTTGTTATCTCATTACATATTTAGTTGGTTTTTTTTTTGTTGTTTATCTTTTCTTATAGTTATTTTTCTAGTTCTGTAAAAAAGAAAAAAAAATCATAAACAATTGTAAAAGTTTTGTTTCCTTTTTTTTCAATAATTTATGAGTTTTTCCTGATTTTTCCAAACATTCTTACTTCAGAAACACTCTTCGTGTGACTCGCTCAGCTGCCCTTCAAGGAACAGATGGCTCCTCCAAAGATTCGTTTATCGGCAAGAAGGGAAAAGATTTTGAATTTGCACATGTAGAGCCAGTGAAAGTAGAGTTTGTAGAATGCACCTGTAAAGGTGACACTGAAGGCAAAGACCCTGATATCAATGCTGTATATGACTGGATTAACAAAGTGGCTTAAGGAACTAGTAGATAAAGACTATGGAAGAAACAAAGGAGGAAGATTTGCTGACCTACCATCTGACTGACTGCCCGACTGCCCGACCGACCGATTGACTGGCTGACTGACTAATTAACAGACACACACACAGACAGACACACACAGAGACTTACAGACACACAGATAAGGATAGATGGACAAAAAGGAAAGAGAAATAAGGAAGAAAGAAATGAGAGAAAAGGTAACATAAGATAAGAAAACAAACGATGAGTGGAAGATATTTTACCAAGAAATAGAAAGAAAAAGAATGAAATAAAGACTGAATAAAAAGGAAAGGAGAGTCAAAAAGTAAACAGACAGACAGAGTGGGAAGTATATGACAGCCTGACTTATTATTATAAAGGTATACGGTGTTTACCATGTAAAGTTAGTCTACACAGCCTTGTGTTCAGTAAAATAACAAAAGATAGACTAAAAATATTCAAAACTACTTGAAGGAATATAACTATTATTTTTCGCTAGCCAGATCGGGATTTAAACGCAAAAGTACTTTATTTTTCCCCGCGTATCTTACTTCGCATTAATATTTTTTCTCGTTGGATCGTGCATCATAAAAGACAATAAAGGAGATAATAGTTCAAGTTACATTCCACTGACTGATTCATTAAATGCCTACTTTTACAATTCTATGATGGCTCTTAGGCCCCGTCCACACGTATCCGGAAATTTTTGTATCCGCAAATTTTTTTTGCGGATACGAAAATGTTTGCGTCCACACGCAGCGTATTCGAATCGTTTTCACCGTCCACACGTGTCCGTTTTCGTAAAATTTGCGGATACGGTCACAAAATTTTGCGGACACGTGTGGACGCAACCCTTATCCGTAAAAAAAAATTGCGGATACAAAAATTTCCGGATACGTGTGGACGGGGCCTTATATTGCGCATGGATTGCGGTAAAATTGCTGCTTGCAATTTTGCTCTGCTTATTTCTTAAAGAGCATATTGTATGATGATACTCCGTGTAGGAATAACGGTTATATATATTAGCAATAAATGAATCAAGCGCATGCATTGCGTGTGGTTATTTTAAATTTAGTTTTAGTTGAATGAAAAAAAAATTGCTTGCTCGATCATGTAGGACAGTGAATGCTCAGTGTCTGGCGCTAGGCGCTCAAAGCTAAAGCGTTGACCCCCGATCGAATTAGTGTCTAGAAGGTAATTTTTGCTAAGGGAAGAAAAACAAGAGAAATCTGAGAAAAACCTTCAAAGCACAAGCGAGACAATCCGGGTCCCAAATTTAAAGAGAACCAATTCTTTATGTAAAAGATATTGGCTATTTTGAGTGTGTGGTGGGGTTTAACAGTTAACTGACAATTGACTTAAAAATTAGTAGTTCACTGACAAATAAGCTAAATTAATAGTAAAACAGTTAACTGTTATTTCATTATTTTTTGGTTATTATTATGGTCAGCGCATGTCAAACTATTAACGACTAATTGGCCTAAACATTAGTAGTTAACTGACAATCTGGTACCTCCATCCATACCCCATATTTTGTCTAATCAACAGAGCAAGTCAGTAAATACTAGTCATAGATTATTTCTGCGCATTGCATTGATTTCCTAGAGGAATTGTTCTGGGGGACATTGGCCGTTTTTTCTCACGCAAAAAAAAAACAAAAAAAAACCAAAAAACAAAACAACAACAACAACAACAAAAAAAACAAAACAACACGAAAAAACAACAACATTGTGTTGTCCCCCAGAACAGTTCCTCTAGGAAATCAATGCAAGGTGTCTATATACAGGGTATTTCTTCCGTCTTAGGCCATAGTTGGATTCGACCAGGTGATATCCTGTATTGTCATGTAACCTTGACGACGTTGACGCTTCGAGCATGACCCTGTAATCCTCAGCTATTGTTACGAACCGAATATCAAACAGTGTCGACAAATAACGAAAGGTTGAATATTGAAAAGGCAATCAATATTTATTTTATTTTCTCGCCTGTGGCAGAATAGACGCGCCATGAAACTTTTGCTTTGATATATCGTCTGGATTCGAATTATCGTTACACTGAAGTGAAGATAAACTGCCATGAATGAGACGGATAATGGCTGGGATGAAGTTGAAAGTCTCATGCCAATGTCTGATGCTACGATTTACAGCAGTACTCAGAATGATGCTGTGAGTATTGCTGATTCTCAAGACATTGATAACGAGTCAGGTAGCGTACAAGACAACGAAATGGTCGTTATACAGGAAGACAACGATGAATACGAAAAACATGGCGAACAGCAAGATCGTCGAAGACCACACAATCAAAAGAGCACTAAAGGTCTTAACCACGGAACTAAAATTCCCGAACTTCAGGAGCTTAAAGGTTTGAGCTTAAGCTCGACCGACGAAGTAAAAACTATAAAAAATGAAAACATTAATGACGATTTGCAAAATTCGAATGATATCGACTCTCCAGGTGAAAAGTCCAGTGAAGAGAAAAAGTTGGAACCGGATAATTTGGAACCAGAAGAAATGCTGGATGGTGGAGCTGAGGAGCTCCCTTTTGTGAGATCCGTCAAGTATCTCGAGAAACATGAAATCTTTAGGCTTTTTCAGGTAGTTGAAAGTTCTTTTAATTCCGAAAGTGATTCCTAGAGTGTAAACCATAGAGAGCACGCACTAAACCCGCACAATAATTAGCACTAATTAGTACTATTTCGTACAGAATCCTTTGTTTTCTATTGTTTAGTTATCACTATTTTGTGCTATAAGTTAGTATTTGTTTCACGGGTTTAGTGCGAGCACTCTATATCCGTGAAATAGCACAAAACACATGTATTTCAAGTTTGTTTTCAACTGTTTCATTGGTGCTATTTTGTATTTAAGTAGTTTAAACACTTTCAAGTTGCTGAGATTCAGGCAATCAAGTGGCTTTCTCTCCAATCAAAATGCAAAAAATTGTGCACTATCCAATCACAACGCACCAGGAAGCGAAAGCCATTTGGAAGTCGCGCGCATTATTTGATTGTGGAAGCCATTTCAATGCACAACGAGAGAAAATTTCGTAATATACAACTATTTCAAAAATTAACGTTGGCCAAGGTTTGCTACATGTTAAATTTTGTAAATAATGTCAGTACACAAGAATTGTTGGAAAAAATCAATATTGTTGTGACCCCTCGCTGATTTTATTCACATTGCTTATATTGCATTTCGGGCTTGCTATCCAACATGCAACTGCAATAAAGCCAGCCTTCTTTGAAACCGTTCAACTCAGTTAGTTAAAATATTTCATACTTTACAATTTTCAATTAGATAGTTTTTCTTACCAACATTTTTTCATCACAGGGTCTCGCTGCGGACATTGTATACCGGCGCCCACATAATCCTCTGCAGTTTATTGTGGATAAACTAGAGAAAGAAAAACAAGAAAGGAATACAGCTGAAGATACGAACACTAACGAAGATGGCCAATCAAGTTGATCTTTAGATATCTTATGCCTGCGCATTTTTGTTTGCGCACTGTGTGTACAAAGAAGCTGCAAAGTGCTATTGGATTATTAATGATTTATTATTGATTATAACACCCTGGAACTAATCCTAACTCTAACCTAATCCAAATACAAAAAAACTTTATTATGGAATAGTACTATTTCATGTAATCTTACCGGAAGTAGTAAGAAGCCAGCGGAATGTAACAAGTCGCAATGCGCAAGCACAATAGTGTTGATGATCTAAATTCTTGCGTTGATTTCCGGGGTTGAGGAAATCATTGCAGTGTATTGTCATCCTGTCTTAGAGACATATTTCAAAATAGCGGCTATTTCGTCCCCTGTACACTACAATGCACTGCACTGAAATGCAACTCGCCTTTTATTCAACCTCGGAATGGTTTGGTGAAACTTGTGATACTATTGCATAGAGCTCAGTCTGGGCCAATTACATCCAAAAGGAACCCATTTTCCCAAAATAAAAGCCAATAAAATAAAACAAACTAAACTATATTTAGTTAAGAAGTGTAGTTTTGAATAAAAAAGAAGATTCCTCTGCTCCTTTCAAAATTTACTTATATTTAACATTATTGGCAAGTTTTTTTTTGGAAGAATAGCTTAGGACCATACCTCCAGACCCAGTGCTGAAGCGCAGTATGGCAGCGCGAAACATTTACGGCTATGCCGGAGATTTCGGCCCCGACACCGCTATCCCTGGATTTACAGGCTGATCAGGAAGCTCGGCCGAAGCCTAAGGGAGAGGTTAGTCGGCCCCTAGACCGTGGATGATCAACCCCTTGCTATGACCAGCATACCCGATGAGTCGATTGCGTCGCTAATGCCTAAGCACCTATATGTAACTCCTTTCCATGTGGGATGCCTTTTGAAAAACATTCCCGCTCAAGCATGTTAAAGCTTGGTATTTTACCGGTTTGTTGAAGAAACATATTTGGTTTTAGAATTGAGTTTTGGTTCCAAAGTGATATTTCGGTTTCTTAAAATTTTAAGCATGGCCTTTTCGACTTCCGGTGGTCGCTGGTGAGAAATTCGAGATAAAATCGCATGCGCACTGAAAACGATTCTTAAACTATGAACGTTAACTGGCTTATTATTGTAGCATTTTTGGTGAAATGTGCCACGTCCCACCAGACGGTACTCTTTTACAGACTGTACCGCTTGGAAGGACAAACCACCTAAATTGTTGCAATCGTTTCAAAAAAAAAGAGAACACTTTTCCGTCTAGACCTTTTCAAAACCTTTTTTATACTCCAAGTTTATATGTCTTTGTTAAAGCAAAAAAAAAAAAAAAAAAGGTGTGGGTGCTTCAAAGCTCCTTTCACTGGATGTGATCTTAACTTCCAAGGTTCCTCCACTGGATGCGATCTTAGCTTCAAAGGTCCTTTCACTGGATGTGATCTAAGCTTCAAAGGTCCTTTCACTGGATGTGATCTTAGCTTCAAAGGTCCTTTCACTGGATGTGATCTTAGCTTCAAAGGTCCTTTCACTGGATGTGATCTTAGCTTCAAAGGCCATTTTACTGGATGTGATCTTAAAGACAGTCCCGCCATATTCGGGAGACATCCGCAGAGCTGAGGCGTCGTAATTATGAGGTAGTGGACCTGACGCACACTCGCACCCATTCGTCACTCACTCACCCTTTTTTAATGCGCGCAAAGGCTTTTGGAAAGGAGAAAAAAAAAGACGCTTCACTTTTCTCTTCTTTTCTTCCCTCGATACACCGCGAACTCACTAAATCCTTCCCATCAACTACAGCGTGAGACCAAAAAAGTGCACAAAACGAGAAAATTTGGGTTATTTTAAGCACTTTAAAACTTTCATGGTAAAAAATGCCAAGGACAGGAAAACATACTAATTGATGGTTAACTTTTGATAGTAAATCAAGGAAGACAAAGAAATGAAGTATTAACCTACATGTAAAAGAATATATGGTAGTTATGGTCTAGGACACTATTTATGCTACTACATAACGTACTAACCTATTTTTGGAAGTCAGAACCAAAATAACCCTTTAACAATGGTTTGAAAATTCAATAGAACAATCTCTTTGCAGTTACGGCTTCTGTTTGGAAGCAGCTTGAAGTCTAATTTTTGTAATACTAAAAAACAAAAGGCTTTGGAAACCAAAAGAATAGCCGTTTGATTTGATGAATTCTTGATTGACGGGCTGGCTGTGCTTTTACTACGAAGACATGCGCGTTTTATTACAGTCTTAGTCCGCGTGCATTCCCACGAGGGTTCGAAAAACAAACCACATTGTTTCTGGATTGATCTTGGAAAAGAACTGCTTAAGAGCTTCTTATTCTTAGCAAGCCCTGGTCGGGGAATCAGAGTACAAGTAGATCTGAAGGATTTCTCGATCGTAAAGACCTGTTGACTTACAGTATTTTGAAAACAACCTGTAGTAAATATCCTAACATTTACTAACTCCGATTTCAAGCTCAGAGGTAGATTTGTGGAGCTTCAGACTTCATAAGCATAGGCTTCTTGAACACAAAAGATCTGTTGTATAAATATTCGCAATGGGGTCAAAATCTAGCCCAGATAAAACTAGCCAAAACGTCAACTACTTGATCAGTGGCCACACAAGCTACGTTCCCGAGGATGGACTGAGCGCTTCAACGTTGTTTACTGGCTCCGAAGGCTTGACATACGACGATTTTATCATTCTACCCGGATATATTGATTTTACTTCAGACGATGTTGATCTGTCTTCAGCGCTGACTCGAAATATTACGATCAAAACACCGTTTGTTAGTTCTCCGATGGACACCGTGACGGAATCGAACATGGCTATCGCTATGGCTTTACATGGAGGGATAGGTATATAAATACTCGATTCATTCTTAGATTCATAGGATTTTGAAACAGAAGTTATAGAATACTGTAGATCGTATCGTGACTTAGTTGCGTCATCCTAGATGTATGTTCTTAATAAATTCATAATTGATTGTCGTGAGACCTGCTGGGATTAATGAAAATTAATATGGTTTAAGTGATGCTAAGTAGGCCTTGAGAATATCCATATTTCCCCTATGGAGTGGATTACAAATTTTTAGGAGCTTGTAGTGGATATATTGTGTACTTTCAAAAAATAACCATATTTCCCCATAGAGGGGGATTGGAATTTCTAAGTTTCATTGAGATGGGTATATAGTGTAGTACCAGAAGTAGAAAAAATAAATATGCCTTATTTTACTAGGCTAGTAACATTGTTAAAACACAGAGGATTGTTTACAGTGTGGCCCTCACTTTCTGATCAAATTGGAACTTAGTTGATTTTTTCGGAGGGACGAAAACCAGAGAACCTGGAGAAAAACCCTTGAAGCACAGGAGAAAACCAACAAACGACTCTACTCACGACACCAAGCCCGGCAGGACTCAAACCAATTTGTGCATTCAAATTATAACCAATGAGAATTCATGTTATATTGTAAATGAAGTCTGTTAATGCTCAGCTTTGTTATTGTTTTGCATAATTCCAGGAATAATCCACCACAATTGCAGCATTGAAATGCAAGCCAATGAAGTAAGACAAGTAAAGAAGTTCAAGCAGGGTTTCATAAATGATCCAATAGTGCTGAGCCCTCGGCATACCATCCGAGATGTCATGGAAATCAAAGAAAAATACGGGTTTTCTGGAATACCATTAACTGGTAAGCTAGTACCAATACTAAAGATAGAAAATGACAGTGTACGACATTGTGAAAGTCGATCTGTAAGACTGATTCCTGCACATTTGTATCAAACCCGTGACCTTAATTTATGAGGCTCTAATATTTGTTTTGCCATTGAAAAATCTTAAGCTCTATTTCTTCGATTTGCTGAAATCCAAGGCTTTCAGACACAGAAATCGGGAAACATGGGTGGCATAGCAGTGAGAGCGCTCACCTCTCACCAATGCGACCCGGGTTCGAGCCCCGACGAGCTCAGTGTTGTATGTGAGTTGAGTTGTTTGTTGGTTCTCTCCTGTGCTTGGAGGGTTTTCCGGGTTCTCCAGTTTTCCTACCTCCGCAAAAATCAACTTCCAAATTACAATTGGAATCCAGTGGAAGAAGAGCCACTCTGTGAAATCCACTGTTAAATCCCATTATTATTATTATTATTATTATTATTATTATTGATAATTTTGAGTGGATTCTTGCAGGGCCCTGAGTTTTGCAATATAGCCTGTGTTACATAAAGCAATCCCTATTTACCTGAACCTATATAGCTGGTCGTGGTATGAAATTATAAATTCCTTATTTTTGTAATTTAACATTTTTAATTGATTCTCAATTTTTTAAATCTCAGAAAACGGCTGCATGGGCGGAGAACTAGCTGGCATTATTACATCGAGAGATATCGATTTCCTCACACCCAATCAATTCAACTCTCCCATCTCAGAATTCATGACACCCATGGCTAGTTTGGTGTTTGGAAGGGATGATTGTACTCTATTAGAGGCAAATGAAATCTTGCAAAAAAGCAAAAAAGGGAAGCTGCCGATAGTGAATGAAAATATGGAGCTTGTGTCTTTGATTGCTTATTCTGATCTCAAGAAAAACAGGTATGTTGTTTAAGGTGGCTGCCTGCTTTTGAACGTTCGATTTGAGCCCACGATGTACGCGCGCTCAAAAACCGCTGAAAAATCTACAAGATTTTATTGAAGAACCATACGCGTTTTGAGCTTCAACAGGGCAAAACCCTCAAATTTTGCACGGGACTCTATATTTTTTGATAGCTCATTCGAAAAAACTCCTAAAAATCAAGGTTATATCAACATTTTAGGAAAAGTTTAAATCAGGAACACGTGAAAAAATAGATTTTTGTTCAACTTTATGAGATTTTTTAAGAGCACCAAAACTACAAAATGTGACAAATCAATGTATCTCTCTGTCTTTTTGTCAAAAATATCCATGTATTATTGTAGAAGGATTGACTAGCCTTCGTTCGTGCAATCATATAGTCTGTAAATAACTATTATCTTATGAATCTTAATTTTTTTTCTAATCACTTCTGGTGGCGCAATTTTTACTCCAAAAGCTCGTGTGTAGGCTCCCATTAAATGCTGATTATCTCGAAAACGAGCTTGGGACACCCTATTTTTCTTTCCAGATTTGGAATCAGCATTAAATTTCAATTTGGAAAACCGAAGTTTTAAGAAAAGCTTAAATCAATTTCCAAAAGTAGGCAGTCACCTTAAGTTTCTAGTATTGCACTGTATACACCTATTTCGAAAAACGTTGTTGGTTGGATATCTGAAATCAGAAATCTGAGACCGACTGAAATTGTGGGGAACTGAGTGTTTTCTCGTTACAAATTTTATATACACTTACCCAGATAGTTTGCCAGTGCAGGTCATCGCTCAAAGCTAGTATATCAAGATATTGACTTTTTGTGAACCACTAATTAAAACCACAAACGATTTACAGCTTACAACCCACAATTCCTTTTGGTCTCAGATTTCAGATTTCCGACCGACAACGTTTTTTGACATAGGTGTATAGGACTTTTGGATTTTATCTTAGGAGGTAATATCCTTTCCAATACCAAAGATTTTCAGTTGATTTTTTACAGCATTATTGGCTGTTGTTCATGTAATGTGCGTACAATGGTCTACGCTTGTG
This sequence comes from Actinia tenebrosa, assembly GCF_029948245.1. Taxonomy (NCBI): domain Eukaryota; kingdom Metazoa; phylum Cnidaria; class Anthozoa; order Actiniaria; family Actiniidae; genus Actinia; species Actinia tenebrosa. The sequence continues at coordinate 10,073,011 of NW_028292574.1, read as the reverse complement.
TTTTCATACCTGTTATACTATTCAACTTTGGCGGGTAACCAGAGGTAAAAACTACACCTATTTTGCTGAAGGCTGATCAGACAATGTTGAAAATACCTCGTTTGATATCCAAATATAAAAAAACAACAATAAGAAACAGAAAGAGATAGGATCTTTAAGAAGTTTATAATAAATTTTAAATATTTCTTTGCAAGTTATTGCAATTTTCACAAACATGCAAACTCTGTGTCTCCAAGTTGCGTGCTGAAATTTGGTTTTCCGCTGCAGCCAGTCAAAGACGTGAAAGGTACCGACTGATTAGGATTGATTAACGGCAGCGAAAAACCAAATTTGAGCATGCAGCTCACAGGCACAGAGTTGCATGTTTATGAAAATTGTATTAATATATTTTCTGTAACACCAAATTTAATAATGAATTGACAGTTCTTACCTCTTGGGTATTTGATCCTGTTATTGTTGAGATGACCTGCTGAATAACAGATAAGAGTAAATTACAATATTGATTTTATACTTGAATATAGCTTGCTGTGATTGGTCAAGAGACCAGTGATTTTTGAAAATACTTTTTTGTTTTTGAGGGCCATAAGTTACGTAACTAATACCCCATTCACACCTAAACGTGTTTAGTTAAACTCTGTTTTCATTAGGAAAAAAATTGAGAAACTAGAAACCTACAATATAATCAAACTTTGTAAAAATATTGTCAGAGCAAGACAAAGGATAGTTTACATGCATTATTTCACCAAATATTGTGCAGTGTTCGTAGATAGTTTTCCAAACCTGTTTAGTTAAACCACTTTAAAACATGTTTAAGCCTTGGTGTGAATGGGGTATAAGAGTTTAATATGTTAGCCTTGTCACTAAAGATTTAGATCAAAATAAAATATACAGAGACACAATCAAAAGATATAATATCACAAAACTAAGAGTTGTTTTTTGATTGAATTCAGGAATTTTCCTTTGGCTTCCAAAGACAAGAAGAAGCAGCTTCTAGTAGGGGCTGCAGTAGGAACGCATCAAGAGGACAAGCAGCGTATAGATGCCTTGGTTCATGCTGGGGTTGATGTCATTGTGCTGGATTCATCCCAGGGGAACTCAGTATTTCAAATAGAAATGATCAAACATTGTAAAGACAAGTACCCAGAACTTGAGGTTAGTATAAACCTTGGACAACCTTCAAATTGGTAAACCCTGGAATAACCTCTGGGCTGATCTAAGTCAGGGCATTGCTAACTCACAGATCCAACCCTGAAACATTCTCTGGGATGATCTAAGTCAGGGCATGGCTAACTCACAGATCCAACCCTGAGACAACCTCTGGGCTGACCAAAGTCAGTTGGTGTCCCCATCAAACAGTTTTATGGGTTCTGAGATGCATTAAGAATGCTGCCATTCAGTGAAACTACAGTCAAAGTTATCGCAAAATTAGCACTAAAAATAGAGCTAATAAGTAAATAAACGTTCACGAAGTCTGTCAACTTCAAGTAGAGCATACCTTAGTCTCCTCTCTTGAATCCCCAGATCATCGCAGGTAACGTCGTTACAGCATCTCAAGCCAAGAATCTCATTGATGCAGGTGCTGATGGCCTTCGGGTCGGGATGGGCAGTGGATCAATCTGCATCACTCAAGAGATCATGGCAGTGGGACGATCTCAGGCCACGGCTGTGTTTAAAGTCGCAGAGTACGCTCGTAGGTTTGGGATTCCTGTTATGGCTGATGGTGGGATTCGTTCTGTTGGTGACATCACTAAGGCGTTGAGTGCTGGGTCGTCTACCGTCATGATGGGCAGTCTTTTGGCGGGAACCTCTGAAGCGCCTGGTGAATATTATTTCTCTAATGGGACCAGGCTTAAGAAATATCGTGGTAAGTACGTGTTGACTGGTACATCTTACGGGGAGACGGGAGGGTACTAAGAAATATCGTTGTGGTAAGTACGTGTTGACTCGTACATCTTACGGGGGGAGGGGAGGGTACTAAGAAATATCGTTGTGGTAAGTCCTTGTTGACATTTTACGGGGGGGAGGGGGGGGAGTGGACTTAAGAAATATGTCGACTTTTTTTCACACTAGTTTTTAGCTAATTATCTCTTCTCATCATCTTAGTAGTCGTACTGAAACTAAGTTGTTGTTCTTCCAAGGTATGGGGTCTCTGGATGCCTTAGAATTCAAATCAAGTCAGAGTCGTTACTTCGTGGAGAGCAATCGAATGAAGGTTGCACAGGGCGTATCGGGTGCTGTAGTGGATAAGGGCAGCGTGCATCGATTCGTGCCTTACCTTGTATCAGGTCTTCAACATGGCTGTCAAGATATGGGAGCAAAGAGCTTGTCTATCATGCGATCCATGATGTACAGTGGTCAACTGAAGTTTGAGAAGCGAAGCAGTGCTGCGAAAAGCGAAGGATCGGTGCACAGCTTACACTCTTATGAAAAACGACTGTTCTAGACTTCCTCACTGGACACTACTTATAGTAACTTACTTACTTTTCGTATGACTGTGAAAAGCTCAGTGCCATATGCGTGACCGCGGTCGTAATGTTTTCTAGGATTTTGATTGGCTGAGTTTTTTTCTCGCGCAATGTGATTGGCCTGGCAGTGCCGAGACCGTTTTCCGCGCCGTGTTCCGGGTATTTGATTGGATGGAGAGTAAATTCTCGTGCAATGTGATTGGTCTGGCGTATCCCTTGCCGTGTCATGACAGCGAGCTTTTCACAGTCATACGAAAATATCTGGGCGGAACCTAACCTAAGGCAAGTTGATAGTTTTCTCGCTGGAAAAGCAACAATGTGATGAAAGGAAATCGCTTGAGTTTCTTTTCGTGTGGAAATTTAACGGAGAAAAAACGTTTGGATTTACAATTCACTTTCTTTGAATAGTCTAGAGTAGTTTTCGTGTAATAAATGCGATATTTAGCACAGTATTATGCTGTAAGCGTCTACAAGCTTTATCAAAAAAATCATTTGGAAGTCAGTTTTTGGTTTCACACTTATACGAAACCGCTCTATAAATTGGTTACATATTGATTAAATTTCGCGGTGAAAAGTGTTTCCAAAATGTGGAAACCTGTAGTAGCTTGATTAAGGCTAGTTAGTCTGGAGTGATGATAGAGTGCGTGAAAACTGAGTGTGTTTTCGCGTGAAAACGTAGTTGTTTTTGACTTGATTGAAGAGTAAGGAATTGATGCGCGGATAATACTTTAAAATTAACGCATTTAAAATTGTTATTGTAAAACATTGAGTTGAATTAAGTGCGATTTGAGTGTGCAAACTTAATATATTATAAATCAATTACGCATATCTTTTAGAATCTTGGTGTATCACTTGTCACTTAACTGTATCCCCCCCTCCTATTTATTTTGATAACTTTTGGTGCCACGGGCAATTTTCTTTGCGCGAGTATTACCATCATAATAGTAAAGTGCACTCAACCTTTCTAGGTTGCTGTATGTTACTTACTCGATGTGCGCAGTTGTTGCAAGTCGGTGAATGAACTACTTCGACGATACGTCGGCCATCTTGGATTGACAAGGCATTATGGGGCGTCCAGGAGGCTAAAAAAGATTTGTTACAGTAATGACATCGATTGATATTAACAGCTCACCACAAGAGAATACAATAAAAGATGAATTAAGATGGCCACAGCGATCACCCTTACCCATAAAAGAAAGACAAACACAAGAAAATCTATTCACCATTTTCCATACATCGGTTAACAAACCGCACAAAGCATTCAGTCGAGGTTGCAAGGTTCAAATTTGAAGTAATCCTCTGAAAGTACCTTGGCGTTTAAGGTTTGAACAGTGAACCAATGTATGGAAAATGGTGAATATATTTTCCGTCTTTGTTTTGATTTGCTCCCCGGCAAGATGGCCGCAGTGTCGTTGGAGTAGTCCATTGGGATAGGTTATTGACGTTGCTTCTGCTGTCGTTATTGCTGTTGTTGTTGCTGCTGTTATTGCTGCTGTAGTTGCTTCCGTTGTATCAGTCAAAGCGATATACCCTGCAGATCTCCAAATACAAGATTCAAAACACGTTCCCTACTTATCATAAACTTCAACAGCCCTGAAGCTTAACCACTGTGCGAACTGAATTTATGTAAGCACTTTAAGCTAGGTATGGAATTCCATATTTTTAAAAATTGTTATGCCTGAGTTTCGATATGATAAATCCGGAAATTTATTGTATCAGTTGTATTACGCAGTAGGCGGTTCCCGACTCTCAACCCGTGTGCGCTTCCTTCAAAAAACCTTGAAACGTTCGTGTTATATCAATCATTTAAAACGGCTTTCTAATTTATTTCACATCTGTGGACATTGTCGTAGAAGAGTTTCACAGTTAAAAAAAAAAAACGGTTTAGATTAAGAGAGAATTCTTTTCGTATTCAAGCAGTGAGCGCCAAAAACCATTTTCTTGAAGAAAGGCTGTAGTTGTACAAGCTAAAATCTTGTTATTCAGAAATTTAACTTATTTGGAAGTGGAGATGACCGCTGAAAGTGGAATCAAAGTGTTAACCCAAAGCAAAAAATTTATTCGAAAATGAGGTTTAGGCCTTCATTTGCTTATTTCCCATACATTTTCTATAAAAAAGCCTGACAAAGCTACATTCTAAAACAAATGCAACAAAACATCTTGGTACAATTGAAAATATCGCTTCAAACAAGCATTTTATCATAGTACATCAGTTTCTAACTGTTAAAAAAAGTTTTGAGTTATAACCCAAAACGAAAATTGGGATTAAAACTCATACAAAGGTCTAGTTTTTGGCGCTTTTTGCCATTATTGCATTATTATTATAGTTTTTATCTGACCTGAACACTTGCTGTGTGCGTCGCTAACCATTCTCAGTCTGAAGCTCTCGCTTTAAACCCTTCATGTACAAATTTCTAGCTTAAAACATTTGCTGCATTCTACGGTTGAATTGATTTATAATTTACTATAAAACGTTCTGTTAAGTTTTACTTTGTGCAAAGCTTTTAGTCTTCAGTTTCAGTCTCTAAAAATTAATAAACTTTATGCAGTCTACGCGTTAATTTATTTATGATCAACTATAAAACGTACTACTGTATTTTTCGTAGTGCATTTTCGCAAAAAATCCAAGCTTTTAGTTTTAAGTTTTCTAAAATAAAACTTATGCATTCTACGGTTTAACTTATTTATAATTTACTAAAACTTCGCACTGTTTTTCTTTGTGGATTCATTGCGCAAAAGAATCCAAGCTGTTTTAGTCTGATACATGACGAGGTATTATTAGACACAGGAAAGCGCCAATTGACGTAAAAACCATTTCCCCCATTGTATTATGTTTTCTAGTAGGAGTTCTTGAGTCTAGTCTAAACAAACTGAATATCATCACGCACGGAATTGTGTTTCTAAACCATACCTGACTCTCACACGGAAACCACAGCACCACGGGAGAGCTATTTCAGAAACCTCGTCTCGTGAATGGAAAGTTTTTCTGATCAATAGGCCATTTACAGGAAATATTCTCGACTCTTGCTGCATAGCAAAAAATAAAATTAAAAAAAACACAAAAAAAACGGACTTCCTTTTTATAAATAACTTTTGCTGGATTATTGTTTACACTTGACAAGAGATAATTTCGATTTTGAGACATGAGGCATTTTGAAGTTTGTTTGCCATCCACCAGTTGCCATCCTGCAGTAGCCTGCGTGAGACCGAATTTAACTGTCTTAAGACCGATCCAGTAGAGTCTTCCCCAAAAAACCTTTGGCTGAAGTAATTCGTTAGCGAATTCTAAGTAATTCTTTTACTCCGACGAAGGACTAGCGTCCGAAACGTCAGTAAGTTTTTTCATCTTTTCACGGTGTATAATTTACCTTTTCATCATTACTGTTTCATTAGAAACACCGATGCAGCTCACACTAGTTTTTAGCTAGTTATATCTTTTTAATTCGTTAGCGAAGTGATATAGACGTTACTGTTTGTTGCAAATAGTTTCCTATTCTTGAAGTTGAAGTTCGCTTTGGTCTTTAACTTCAAAGAATGGTATAAAGATAAAATAGAATTATATTTTTGAGGTATTTGAACTGCAAGTATTATGCAAGCATACATAGATCATGTACGTGTACGTGCACGCGTCGAGTGCGGCTGGGAACGTCTGAACGTTACACACGTGGCGCTATGAGGTGAGGTTTTTCCTGGAGTACGTTTGTGCGTGCAGATCTGCACAAACACAAAATTCGGCTTCGTTGAGGCATTTATGTTCTCTCATTTCTTCTGTCTGTCTTGAATTTTCTCATAGCAGGAAAACCGCTACGGCAATAAGTTGGACTAAAAAAGTGTCGATTCAGTGTTTTACAGAGGAAAAGCCCGAGAAAGACCCTCGAGGCACAGAAGAGATCCAACGAGGAAGATCTCGTATTGATGGGTTTAAGAAGCGATTAAGATGATACTTCAGTCGGATGCAGCGCATTTACAGCGCCGGGCGCCACTCTAACAAGATATCCAAATCTTATGATGAAGACACAAACAGTCAATGTCATTAACGTTGTCCACCAAAAAAAGACAATTACGGCATTTAGACATTTACACATTTAGACTAAAAGAAATATCACGTGTTTCCTCGAACGTTCTGGCATAAAACAAATGCTGAAATACCATTCTCCATCTTAATCCTCACTAAATGGTTGGGGCATTCTGGATTTTTGATTCACGAGTTGAATCTTACATTTAAAGTTCAGGCTGACGCACACGAGGCAAAGAATACATAATGAAACACGTGATATATCTTTTAGTCTAAATGTGTAAATGTGTAAATGTGTAAATGTGTAGATGTGTAGATGTGTAGATGTGCAGATGTGCAGATGTGCAGATGTGTAGATGTGTAGATGTGTAGATGTGCAGATGTGTAGATGTGTAGATGTGTAGATGTGTAGATGTGTAGATGTGTAGATGTGTAGATGTGTAGATGTGTAGATGTGTAGATGTGTAGATGTGTAGATGTGTAGATGTGTAGATGTGTAAATGTGTAAATGCGTAAATGTGTAAATGTCTAAATGCGTAAATATCTTTTTTCGGTGGACAACGTTAATGACATTGATTGTATAAGTAACACACACACAGTAAGGTCTTAATTAAGCAGTTGTAATCCAATCATACGAAACATCTCAAATTTTATAAGACAAATAAATATTCTAAAAGAAAAGTATCGTATTTCATTGATTTCAAGAACTCAGACTGGTTTGCTGGTAATGTAAGTACTAGATTATAGTCTCAGGGTATAACGTTCCTGACTTTTGACTTATCAGAACGATAGCTTTCATCAAAGTTAATAACCCAAGATTTTAAGGCACGCACAGGAATTTAGAGTCTACTTATTGTCTATTAGTCACCTTGGCGTCTTTGTTGAGCGTCCCGCGGGGCAACATTTTTTGCTCAATAGGCCCCGTTGTATGTGACGTCAAAGCAGTTCAATTTGGAGGACAAAACAAAAGAATTTCACCCTCCTGAGAATTGTTTTGCTCTCCAAATTGAGGTGCATTTCGAAGTGACCGAGGGGTCTATTCTCAATAGCATCGCCGCAGAAGATAAATCCTTATGGATTGTTAACCCCAGGGCGATGCCTGGACAACTTAGAAGATCGCAGGATTATACTAATGAATACTACCACTGTTCATACGCGGATTCAAAGGCTACAGCTTCACGCTAGCACGCGCGGAATCATACTCGCGACGAAGTTGGTCAGTTTTGGTGGACGTCAATAAAGGCGTTTTTTTTATGACATCCCAAAGGCATGTTCCCTTGAAAACTTCGTTTTACGCCGGGATAATGTCATGAAAACACTTATTGACGTCCACCAAAAACATATTTTTTCGACGCGATTGGGAAGCACTGTAAAGCAAGTGAGCTCCTTATCTACTTAACTATAGAGGTGCAAAATACGAAGGCATGCCACAGGGACGTTCTTAGGTCCCTTTGTATACGGCTACACGATTGAAAAGCTGGCTAGAAGATCGCCAAAGAGGTGCACCGTTTTGCCATATATATTATTTTCCAAGTCTTATTGTCATTAACCATTTTGTCGCCATAGTAAATTTTTTATCACCATGGCAACAATTTTATGACCATGGTAACCATTTTATCACCATGGTAACAAGAGTGTGACCATGGTAACCATTTTATCACCATGGTAACAATTGGTCAACTTGGCATGACCATGGGGATCACCATTCTATGCCCATGGCAAGCCTTTATCACCATGGTAACAATTTTATCACCATGGTAACAATTTTATCACCATGGTAACAATTTTATCACCATGGTAACAATTTTATCACCATGGTAACAATTTTATCACCATGCATGGTAACAAATATCCTTAAAATTCCGACAGGGCAGAAAAACGACAAGCCCACTAGTATCACGATTTTTCTATTTAACTGAGTTTAATACTCCAAATTTTTAAGCGTTTCATTTGTGTCACTGCTGCTCGAAACTTGTGACGAAATTTTGTCGAATTATTAGAGTTAATCTACTTATTAGTATTACGAAAATGTCAGTTTTTCTGCTGATCAAAGTATCACCTCTCCTAAAGCACACGGCTTTATATCTCAAATACGCATTCAATAAATTTTGGTCGCATTTGATATTTTGCTATTTGGCTCCAATAGAAAGTGTTTACAAAATATTGAGCTTAAATGTGTAAAGCTGTCTTTATGCCGAAAAACCAAAAATCGTTTTCTGCCCTGTCTAAAATTCCCAAAGTTATACAAATTCAGAAGCGTTGCCTTTTTCCGAAAAGATTTCTATGGTAAACCAATCATATGTTAATATTTTTGAGGCTTTCGTGTGTAGATTCATGAAATAAATAATAAAATTTCAGCTTATTTCGTAAGGGCAAACGCACGTACAATGTCTCGTCAGTGCTATCCCCCGCGCACCGCAGACAGTGTATCAAAAAAGGTACCCTTATGACATAGGGCGTTACAAGATGGCTTCCACCTTCCTGGATTCATGCGGCGTAATCCTATAGAATCCGCCTGCCATTCTACACAAAACTGGCGGGAAACTTTAATGGCATAGCATCTGGCACAGCGGTAGCGTTTGAGCTCCTTTTCGAACCTTGTTAATAGCAATGCCATGATAAATATTATGCAGTTGGCGCACGATATCAACTTTAGCACGAGAATAACTCTTGATTAGGATCGCAAGAAGAAGTTATTTGCGATTATTGATATTGATCGTTAACAGTACGATTACCAGCAAAAAGAGTAGCTCTACCGCACCCGTATCAGGTCTATCAATATCTTATTGTGTTGGTCAACTAAAAGCTTCACGCTATTCGGTCTTTGACGCAATCTTCTTTTGCAGTATATGTTAAGTACGATGTTAGTCCTATTTCGGAGCACACCTGATTCAAAAATTTCAAATATTTTTTCAAAACCCTGAAAAAACCTCTGGGCTGATCTAAGTCAGGGCATGGCTAACTAAAAGATCAAACCCTGAAACAACCTCTGGGCTGATCTAAGTCAGGGCACGGCTAACTAAAAGATCAAACCCTGAAACAACCTCTGGGCTGATCTAAGTCAGGGCATGGCTAACTAAAAGATCAAACCCTGAAACAACCTCTGGGCTGATCTAAGTCAGGGCACGGCTAACTAACAGATCAAACCCTGAAACAACCTCTGGGCTGATCTAAGTCAGGGCACGGCTAACTAAAAGATCAAACCCTGAAACAACCTCTGGGCTGATCTAAGTCAGGGCACGGCTAACTAACAGATCAAACCCTGAAACAACCTCTGGGCTGATCTAAGTCAGGGCATGGTTAACTAAAAGATCAAACCCTGAAACAACCTCTGGGCTGATCTAAGTCAGGGCACGGCTAACTAAAAGATCAAACCCTGAAACAACCTCTGGGCTGATCTAAGTCAGGGCATGGCTAACTAAAAGATCAAACCCTGAAACAACCTCTGGGCTGATCTAAGTCAGGGCACGGCTAACTAACAGATCAAACCCTGAAACAACCTCTGGGCTGATCTAAGTCAGGGCATGGCTAACTAAAAGATCAAACCCTGAAACAACCTCTGGGCTGATCTAAGTCAGGGCACGGCTAACTAACAGATCAAACCCTGAAACAACCTCTGGGCTGATCTAAGTCAGGGCATGGCTAACTAACAGATCAAACCCTGAAACAACCTCTGGGCTGATCTAAGTCAGGGCACGGCTAACTAACAGATTGAACCCTGAAACAACCTCTGGGCTGATCTAAGTCAGGGCACGGCTAACTAACAGATCAAACCCTGAAACAACCTCTGGGCTGATCTAAGTCAGGGCACGGCTAACTAACAGATCAAACCCTGAAACAACCTCTGGGCTGATCTAAGTCAGGGCATGGCTTACTCACAGATCAAACCCTGAAACAACCTCTGGGCTGATCTAAGTCACGGCATGGCTAACTCACAGATAGAACCCTGAAACAACCTCTGGGCTGATCTAAGTCAGGGCACGGCTAACTCACAGATAGAACCCTGAAACAACCTCTGGGCTGATCTAAGTCAGGGCATGGCTAACTCACAGATTGAACCCTAAAACATTTTCTAGGCTGATCTAAGTCAGGGCACGGCTAACTCACAGATTGAACCCTGAAACAACGTCTGGGCTGATCTAAGTCAGGGCATGGCTAACTCACAGATTGCTGAAACAACTTTTGGGCTGATGTAAGTCAGGGCATGGTAAATTTAAGAATTTAGCGTGTTGGGGTTGGCGGAGGGGAGAAAACCGTAGAAAACTTCTCAAATCAAGGAAGAGATCTAACAAATTCTACTCACATGTAATGCCGAGTCCAAGTGTCCTAAGAGGCTCAAAATGGTGTATTTAAGATATAAATAGTTTGTGTTTCAGATTGAAAGTCAAGCACTCAAATAATCACGTCCAATGCAGTAAACAAAGCCGACTTTTTCAAGAAAAACATTTCCGACTTCTAGCATAGAATGTATTTGTTTCTGAATTCACAAAGTCTGCCACAATATGAGATAAAAAATGTCGCCATTATTAAATTTAGTTGGAATATTCTAGGGTTCTACGTTTGTAGATTGAACTTTGTTATCAAATGCTTTAAGAAAGCATTGATTTAAAAGATTTTTTTAGCAATATCGTTTGCTTGCGGCTCAGGTGCTTAAAACACCATCAAACAGCAAGCATTATTTTCGAAACGAAATTCCTTGTATTTCAAATTTTCTGTATAATATTATTTACACTAAAGTTTTATTTAAACTTTTTTCACCGTATCTTGTGGTGCGAAAGATATACACTTGGGATAGTAGGCATTTTGGCTACAGCGAGAAAAACTAGGTTGTTTCTAGAGTGCTTTTAAATTGATGCTTCTTATATTTGTAAGTTCTAAGTCTTCGAAAAAAAATATCCTGCAATAGATCTATATATATTGTACGGGTATGCAAATCGTTTGTGCGAGGCTGCACTCAAATCTTTTCTATCAATCGGTATTTTTTCCATTTAAAAACCTTGGAATAAAATATCTTTAATTTTAGCTATAGAATACAGATAATTTTCTTTCTTAAGCGCCGACAGTTTCAATCAAAGAAAGAAAAAAAAAAAATTCAAAGGCATGGCATGTTTTGGGATTTCTATAGCAAAAAATACGCCCAAAGTAAATAATATCGACTTTGAAGTCAAAACTATAATCTGAATGGACCAAAGGGCGTTTTATTCTTGATTTAAAAGCCTGATCGACGTTTTACCCAAAGAAAAACAAATAATAAGATCACTTTTAGTGTTGCTTTATTTTATTTTATATTTTCACACTCTTTCTATCTGTAGTTATAATACAGAGGTATTTCTCGAACGCAAAATGAGCCACACCAGCGCGCATTTGCAAAATATTAATGTACTCGTTGGCATGCTGCGCATTGAAATGGCTTCCACTGCTGTGGCATTGAAATGGCTTCCACTGATGTGACATTGGAATGGGCTTCTACTTCTGTGACACTGAAATGGCTTCCGCTGCTTCGACATTGAAAAGGCTTCCACTGCTGTGGCATTGAAATGGTTTCCCTCACTCGTACGAAAGATTCGCTTCTTTTTACGATATTTCTAAGTTATTTAATGTGATATATCAAAAACGAACTGCAGAATATTGTTTCGTGCGACTGTGAACATTAGCAGTATGGGCGTGGTATATCATTTTAAACGTGTGTTGATTGGCTAAACGCCACCACAACTGATAACGTTTATTATAACTTATTTACATAATAAAGATTTATAACGACCGTTGCTATAACAACAACTGAATCATTTAGAAAAGACCAGCCTCTTGTAAATCCACGATAACACAAACAGAACGAAACATTTTGTGATGAAACGCTGGATTCTCCTATTCGATTAATAAAAACAAACTTAGAAATTTGTAGTGAGAAATTAGAGTTTGGTCGGGAGGTCTTCTGACTGGATTTTCAGCTGGAATCACAGCTGTCGGGAGGAGTTTCATCCCTGGATAATTTCTCAAGTATTTTCTCTATGTGTGCGAGAATCTTTAGCGCAGGCCCGAGCTTGATTCCTAATCTGTTCAACAAATGCTCTTCCTTGAGAAGAATAAGCGATTGTCCATCGATACACTGTTCTTTAAATTCCAAGACGATCTCTGGCGAGCCGGTCAACGACGAAATAAACTCCGCAACCTGGTCAACACTCCAGTGAATAATGTCGTCATCCAGGTGTAAGCGCAGTTTAGGAATGAGTCTGTGAGGTCTGATTTGACGCAAAATATCATTATGAGTTTTGGAGCTATATGAGCTCTTCCTCTCTGCGCTTTCAACAGTGAGCGGAGAATTAGCGGGACTTTTGTGAATAACACTAACGTAGTTTGTTCGGTCATGATTCGACTGTTCGTTCTCTTTTCGTGGGGAACTTCTTTCGTCGTCGGAAAACACCGACGCATTGTTAGTTCGCTCGTTATCAGAATAATCGTTGGAAGAGCGTCGTCTTTTGTGCGAAATACCGTTCTCTTCCGGTGAATTTTGTTTCTTCTCAATTAAATGTCCTTTCCCTCCAACTGCAGACATTACTGCAAGATCCTGCATAATGAGTTGGTTCTGAAGCGAAAGCCCCGCGAGGGAATTCTGCGGTGAGTTACCCGTCCCGGGTGGGGACAGTAACCTATACTGCATCAGATTACGAGACAGCGGTGGAACACCATGGTAACCAGCGCCTCGAAATGCATGATGATAAATATTTGTACCGTGCGGGTTAGTGAATAGTAGAGGGTCTGGTACTAGTCGCGGTGAGGTGTGAGTCGGACTGACGATTCCAGGTCCGTTGGTGTACTGAGGGGGGAGGAACTGAGTTGGCGCACCCCCCTGACTCTGCGGCTTTTGTTTAATCTTGGCGGCTCTTATCGCCATTTCTCTTTGAATACCTTCGGTGGCGTCTGCTAGAGTCATGGACGTCACTACGTCTAGAGTAAAAAACAAGCGGTAAAATAAATGTTCAATCATTTGGAGTTGTGCGTAAAGTACGTATTGAATCGCCAACCCTTGACTTAATGTTTCTGAAGTGCTATTTGTTTGAGTGATAAATTTTGATATAAAACAACATGAAAAAAGGTTGTCTTTTTTGTCGGCTTTTGTTTGCACTGGATACATCCGGGAACTCATTTTCCCTTGCGTCACTAGATAAGACAGATTCAAGTGTTCCTCGCCTATTCTTGACCTTCGCACTTTCGCCCCTATTTGTGTTGAGGACACGTACGCTTGGATAACTCTGTTATCGAGCTAAGACACAGCCAGTAATCAAAACTAGAAATCTTGACATCCCATACCTTGGTTAACTGTTCGAAATGCACTTCTTGCTTTAGCAGCACTGGCTCTTGATTCTTCGGAGTTCAAAGAATCGGCTTTGTTTTCCTGGTTTTCTTCGGGATTGGAATCCTTTAATTCATTTAAATGTACGACACGATGCATGGAAAGTCCAGATCTGTCATAGTGTATAGATTCCCCTGCTGAAGACGATTAAAGACATTATATTATTAGTATATATACACCACAAAATAAAACTGAAAGTGCACAATTTGCTGGAACAAAGTATTAAATAACAAAGGCAACTTATAGTAATGGAAAATTCAACTAAGATTTCCTTTGTGGGGAAAATTCCCACTTGGAAATAAGATTTGCTTAAGTCTTAAAAATGAGCTTACAGCGGACATCAAACAAGACTTCTTTACGCCAAGGTAAATCGTTCCCGAAAAAATCATAGCCATCGTGAAAAAACATGTAGATAGATATTACTCAATCGGAGATTTAAACTACTTGTCCAAGCAAGACACGAAATGCGGTGGATTGAACCTGTCTGATTGCGGGTACATACGTCACATGTTGAGGTTGATGACGACTCTTGCGTAATATATCTTGAGTAATTTATTCCTCGCGTTTTGAAATAATACAATAATAATAATAATAATAATAATAATAATATAATAATGATATAGTCTAGAACTATAAAAGTTCCGCTTTATTCTTGTAACTGAGTATTACCCATACTGAAAGTCTAAATAAACAAAGGTAATAATAATAATAATAATAATAATAATAATAATAATGATAATAATAAAGACTTTATTGGTAAAACTCAATAAATGCGAAGCATCAGTTTACATGGAGGCCAAGAAAGAAAATGCTATGAATTTTTTAAATATAAATACATATATTCATAAAAATAAACTCATAAATCTGGAAAAGTAACTACAAATACTGACTTCAAAAAAGCTAGAAAAACTAGAAAAATGCTAAAAAGTGCAAGTGTGGAAGTTAATGCAAGAATTTTTAAAGGAAAAGTTGTCTAAGTTTGTCCATTCGTAATGCATCCAGCAGAATCGCCCTAACGACTACAAGAAACGAAAACCACACACACAAACAAACACACACACACAAAAAGATATACATCTAGTTTGTGAAAATAGGAATAAAAGAGACCGATTTCTTTAAGTTATAGAAATTCTAGAAAGAGGGACATTTGCGATAGGGGTAAATTTAAGATAGAATCGCACTACACACGACAAGATCTAGAAAATAGAACACGTTTCTATTCTAAGTTCGAGGCCAACCTTCACACTATACAAAGATCGAACCATGTCATAAATAGTCATAAATCTAGTGCGGAATAATATAGAGTAGAGATAAGAAAATAAGAGCGCGTTCTGTTCTTGTTGACCAATATTTTTAAAAACTACGGTTTGGAGTTAGTGTTTGGTAGCGAAAGAATGACTTTACTTTTAACTATAATTATACAAATCTAAGTAATGATAAAAACAAGAGAGTGGCTTAAACTCAGTATTGGTTCTATGTTACAGTGATTTATTACTCGTAGAAGATCATTTAGTCAAGGATGACTAAGATTTTTAGAGTAGAGTGGTCTGTCGGTATTGTATATCAGCGTAAAACAAAAAGCCTTCTTGAAAGCTTTTAACGACTACCACTTTGCACGGACACGAGCTCGAAGTCTTTAGCCACATTAAGTTAACATTAAAAATCTTAGATTTCGAAACCTTTGACTTCAAATGAGGTTCTAACTATAAGAGTTTGTTTCTGGTTGTTTAACTTTGCTTAAGAATTTAAACACAAACTGTCTGTTCAAAAGTACAGCGTTTGAACATCAAAAGAGTCGATTTATTTTTCAGTCGCGACTGCCATGTTAAATCCCTTCGTCCTAAGTAGTAATTTGTCAATTTTAAGCACTAACAACCCAGGTATTGTAATTGCTGTTACTTAGAAAGCTCTGTGCTATGCCGGCTA
This sequence comes from Actinia tenebrosa, assembly GCF_029948245.1. Lineage (NCBI taxonomy): Eukaryota > Metazoa > Cnidaria > Anthozoa > Actiniaria > Actiniidae > Actinia > Actinia tenebrosa. The sequence continues at coordinate 10,057,254 of NW_028292574.1, read as the reverse complement.
CTAAAACGTATTTTCTGAGAGTAAGAGTTTAATTAAAATGTCGTGCACTGCATAAGACTTTACGCTTTTTTTAAGGAGGAAATGATACAAGTTTTAAGAAGGCTTAAAAGCTCTTCAAAACTTTTCTTTTATGATTTGTGGGTAAAACTACTTCAAGACTCTGTCTAAATTGTTATTTTCAACTAAATTGAATCGTTTGGTAAAAATTGCTAGAGGAGTTACTCGTGAAAAGCTCGGCGAGAAAGAAAAGGTTTTTACATGAAAAATCTTGGTTCAAAGTTAGTTTTGGACATATTTTACGAATCAAAATATTTTACTTTTTTTTTCTTTTTTCTTCGTTATTTAATAGAAATATTTCCACTGTGTGACTTTCGTAAGCTTTAAAATCACTTCCATTCTAAAAAATATATATCGACTGACTTTTCTATTCTATTTGCTGAGTCGAAAATCTCAAGTTTACACCAAAAACAAAGAAAATTTAATTTCTAGCTGTACAAAAAAAAAAAAAAAAAAAAAAAAAAAAAAAAAAAAGTATAACAATAATCCGCTTAGATGGCTTAAAAACAGATTAGAAAAGATTAGGATTAAGAGGTTTTAACTGAGATTTTTTTCCATCACAGACGACTTGATTCAAGGACATTTTTCAATACGTTAATGGAATCCATAGAAGCCATTTTAGTGTTCTGAGCTCAAAATGATTGACGACTTTAGGAAATTCCACAAGCACTGAAAGGGGTTCCGGAAACGATTCTAAAATCAAGGCCGAGCTCTTTTAGGAGTTTTCACTCGATTTTACTTAGAACTGTCGATAGCGTCGCAGCCTATAATCTCTTATCGGGTTTAGAGTTTATTCCAACAGTGGGCGGAGAACTACTGACGACTCTTTTCAAGACGTCGTTTGGGCCAATATTGACTTATGAAACGTATACTTATCAATATCGCAAAGTAGGTTTCCGCTGGGGTTCTTAAAACACACAAATATATATGTTATCCGATAACTAGACATAATTGAATGCTATATCTGAAAGCTCATCTGAAAATTATGGTAGGAAAGACGCCGGAGTTACTGCTTTACATTGTTGAAGGGAACGATAAGCTGGGATTATATTAGATAGGTTTTTGAAGAATGGAAGGGAATGAAAGAATGGATGGATGGATGGATGGATGGATGGATGGATGGATGGATATATGGATGGATCGATGGAGAAGAAGAAGAGAAAAGGAAGGATAGATTGAATAGAATGAAATTAAGATTAAAGGAAAAATATTAAAACCATAAGTAAATCACGAAAGAAAATACTCAAGCGAAGTCATCCCCACTGTCCTACATACTGGCTATAAAAAAATAAAAATAAATACTGGCTTCAAGGTTTAACTAACACTAAAACAACGCCCCATTAGGTATTACGTTAGAGAACCTTGATTGAGTGTTTTCGACTTGTAATATCTGTAAATGATTTGTTAGATTTAAAATATTTATCAAAAGCCAAACAAAACACCAGCTTCGTGTGAAAGCACCCAAATTACCAGACATACAAATGATTTTTCTTACGTCTTAGAAATTAATGATTTGATTTGGTTTCTTCAAGCATATTTTTTTCGGAAAACAATTCGGATTGTTTTAGGAATTGTTGGAAAACTGAGAAAAGAAAGGAAATTTTTTTGAATTCACAAAATATTTTGGATGTAATCGCTTTTAACAATGATCTATCCACGATGGGAGGGAAGTGGGAGTGGAAAAGAAAGTAGTTAAATGGATAACTTTTTGAGGTCTTTGAGGCGAAATACATGTAGCTATGAATCATAATTATTTAGTGGGATTCTAAGCGAAAAAGCTGAAAGATTGAGAAAAATAGCCAGACAATTGGAAGAAAAATGATTTGATTTGGAAAGCCTAAATTTTTTTGAACGACCAAATGACAATATTCATTTTTTAAAGCGAGTTTTGAAGCAAAAGTAATTAGACATTTCACTATCGTGCCAATGTCCTAGAGACTAAAAGGGATGACCGTGTTTTAAATCTGCTGTACGAAGTTCTCACGCTACTTGCCCAACACCATGACCAATGACACAAGTTTTCATGTCTGAGAGTTTCGGAAAGGCTCCACTAACTCCACAATGTCTCGTCACTCGGAAGATGTTTTGAGTTCTTACATGCACGTACAGAGAGTAATCTTTTACAGGTTTTGGTTGTGTTACTCGAGTAGTTAACCAGTTGTTTTGAGTTCCATGGTTTGAGGGTACATTAGAGGGTTGTTTGGGATAAAATAGTGAATAATTAAGAGGAAGGACTTAGAGGAAGGACAATGAGGAAAGAGGACTTAGAGAAAAAACAAGAGGAAGAAGAAGGAAGAGAAGAGTGAGAACGAGAAGGAAAAGAAAAAGAAAATAGGATTGAAAATACAAACAGTAACAACTAAGAGGAAGGACTAAAAGGAAGAAGAAAGATGAACAAGAAATTTTGGAGGAAGAACAAAGAGGAAAAACAAAAGAGCGAGAAGGAGGGAGAAGAGTGAGAACGAGAAGGAAAAGGAAAAGAATTGAACATACAAACAGTAACAATTAAGAGGGAGGACTAAGAGGAAGAAGAAAGATGAAGGAAAATTTTGGAGGAAGAAGAAAGAGGAAAAACAAAAGAGCGAGAAGGAGGAGGAGAAGAGTGAGAACGAGAAGGAAAAGAAAAAGAGAATAAAATAGGATTGACAATACAAACAATAACAATTAAGAGGAAGGACTAAGAGGAAGAAGAAGAAAGTGGAAGAGGAAGAAGAAAGAGGAAAAAAAGAGCGAGAAGGAAAAGAATTGAACATACAAACAGTAACAATTAAGAGGAAGGACTAAAAGGAGGAAGAAAGATGAAGAATAAATTTTGGAGGAAGAAGAAAGAGGAAAAACAAAAGAGCGAGAAGGAGGAGAAGAGTGAGAACGAGAAGGAAAAGGAGAAAAAATAGGATTTAAAATACAAACAGTATTTCCCCCGTAGGTGTACAATGTTTAGGTGCCACTGACTAAAATTGACTTCGTGAAAAACGAAGAAATACTAGTGTTCTTGACATGTATTTAACGACTTCTACAGATTCCATAGCCATATGCATATTATCCTCGACGAGTACTGAACATGATCTATAAACTTGTTAAAAGATTAAGAGATTTGCGTCTGTCTTTTCGTAAATATTCCCGAAAATTTCCATTAAAAAAACTAAAAAATCCTTCGAGGACCAAAGTTATACAACACAATTGTATTTTCTAGAGGATGTACAAATTTTTAGTGTGTAAAAAACAAAGAGATGAAAAATAGAGAAAAGACCTAAGTTTAGATGGTTGTACTATTTAATCTTGTTTGAGAGCATTTTTGGCACTCGAATAGAAAACGAGAGATATTTACACCTAGCTTAACTTACAACAAGCTGACATTGATCGATTCGAATTTGAATACTCTAGCTAAGTCTAGAAAAGAAAAGAAAGCCCTAGGCTTATTTTTGAGCTTCGTGATTTAAGTAAGAGTAAGGGTAACTCTTGAAAGCGACAGCTGGGAAATTTCTTGCTTTGGAAGTCGAGATTTAGAAGTCAGGCTACTGGAATGCGAAACAGAAAAGCGTCGTCATGCAACAAAAGAAGGAAAATTTTTGCATTAAAAATTTAGGTTGTTGTGAACGGCAATTTATTTTTAGAAGCATCGATAAGTTGTGTACAACTTTTCTAATACACGTAAACTAAAACTTGTTTGCTTAGGCGATGTAAACAAAATTTTTTTCCATAGAAATGTTTTTTTTATTTTTACTGATGTTGATATTTTTATATTTTTCACTTAATGGATTTGCATTTTGGCAGTTTGCTTGGCTTGGCGAGGAAAGAGTTCTCGTCAGTTTTTGGTCGTGGAACGTGTTTTGAGAATTATGAAATTAAAGATTTTCCTACCTTTTTGAATGAATGCTATAGATGAATCGCTGGCTCTTCGCTTGTGAGGAAGCTTTGCTCTGTCTTCGAAAGTTAGTTCAGGCGAGTTGCTTCTTGGCCGCTTTGTGACTGGTGAAAACGGGTTCTCATCTTGTCCCTCGGAACATTCTGAAGTCGCGGAGGAACTAGAGTCTCTAGATTCCTTGAACGTTAACCCATTAACAGCGGTATGTCGAGAAAATCCGTCGAGATCTGACGTCGAATAATGTCTGTGAGGGGTCGCTCCCTCGAGTTCCTCGTGGCTCCAACACGACAGCGACTTGGAAACGTCTCGCTTACGACTTCTCGGGGAGGGGGGTGCGACACCACATTTGCTCGCCAAACGACCTCGATTCTAATCAAAAGAATACAAAGAAGCATAATATAAATCAGAATATATAACTCAAAATGATGGTGGTGGAAAGAAACGAGCAAAAATTCTATTGCTACGATTCTTGTAACCTAGAGAATAGCTATTTAAGTCTCTTAAATCTTAGCTAATGGTGGATTGGACGTGATTGTTAAAGTCACTGACATACGACGGTCAAGTGGAGGGCGGGATGATAAAGACATAGCATCTCTTTCTTCAGTTATGTAAAACGTGTTTCGTGACAAGCGTCAATGTGTTAGTATTAGGTTGGCTTGTTGGAGTGTTTAAGAAAGTTGTGTGTCTAAATGTGGTTAGAAATAAATGAGTTTAATTGCAATTGTGGAAGCGTTAACAACATAGAAGGCGGATTCTATGACTAACGAAGCTAATTCTGTTGTTGCTAATTCTGTTGGTTGTTCGTCTGTTGTCTTACTTTGTGGCACTTTGAATTAAACTTTCTAAGTTTTTTTCCTACAATCTTTTTCATAAGGTACAAGGGTGTAAAGCTAAGACTTAATTTTCTGGCTGATTTTGAGCGAGTTTTTTTTATTGAGAACCAGGTTTGACGAAGGTCGAGAGTAATAACATCAAGCTTGGGACGTTCCTATCGGATGTGGCTCTGAAAAAATTTCATACGTGATGCTATTTGTGCCTGAATGGCTCAAGGACCTCCTTAGTACGATCAATATTCTTGACTTCTGACCTCGTCGATAACCAAGTATTGTAAGCTTCAACGAGAAATCGAACCATCTTATTGGAATATTTTAGTCCCAATGCCTCTCGTCAGTGTCAAGAAAACCCGCCACAAAATCGCACTGGAGTCTGTTTAGTTTAAATCAATTGAATGGGTGGATTAAGTGTTTGGATTCTTTCTATGGATTAGGGAAGCGATGGTCGTACGTGCTCTTTAAGCTGCCGTACCCGCCAACATCCAAATTACTAAACCAACCAGATGGTCAGACCACCAAGTCGCTCTTAACACGGAGATTTTTTTTCAATGAATCGTATAATCTTAGTATTTAAGGTAGTTTTCCTCTGTTTGAGTCTAAAAAATGCGCTCATCACGACTTCATTTTTTGTTCCAAAAAATAGCATCTGTGATTTAAAAATATATATAATCAAAGCCAAAGGTCTATATCGAGACAGCATTTACAGATATTTAGGTGCTTTAAAATCTTAGCACTTAGTCTCTAGATATCATGATTTTTATCACTTCTTTTCTCTGCTTTGAAAAATGAGCAATTTGCAATCAAAAACGGCTTTTTAATGTGAGATGAAAAATGTATTCTTCAAATCTCAAGTAAGGAATATATTGCCCGTGATATTTATAGGTTTCGCTGAAAGATAACAAAGTTTTTGAATGAGACCAGACGAAAGGAAGCGCTACGGATCATGCGCGCGCAATCAGGCGTGTACATGATTTACCGCACGTATTCTGACGGTAGACTGGTCTAGAATTAGCGCATTAGTTTCCATGGCAACGCCAGCCGATTGATCACCAGTAAATTGAATCTATTGTGGTGGCAGTATTGTTTTGTTCAATACAAAGGTGTCAATCACTGTATAATCAGAAAGATTATGTAATTCAGAACTTCTATCACGCAAAAAACAGATTTATAAATGTCAGCTTTAATTACACCAAGAAATAACTCGGGAAAAGAGCGCAAAAATGAACAACAGTAACAGCTGCGAACGGCAAAACTGCAACGCGAAGTTGTGGTTGCCGCTCGAACTATAAGAACACTCGGATAACTGGTGTTTGCATTTTAGTGTCACGTTGTCACCTTCAAGACCGCCTTTCCGTCATCGAGTATTGTGCCAGTTCATTATTATAGCACCAGTAGAAAAAAAGAAAAATATATACATATACATATAAAGAGTGAAAGGAAAAAAGAAATTTCCCTAATTTTTCTTCTTATGCTCCAAGACTTTAAGAATAATATTGAAAATAGAGATAAAAATATAACAGATTATCACGATGTGGTTTTGAAAGAAATGGAAAGTTGACGGTTTGTTTCGGAGATGTCTATCAGATTTGCCTTTTAGATGACGGACAAAAAATTCGCTCACAGAGACATTAGAAAACCACTAAGATAATCAAGGAAAAAGTAAATATACGACAAAATACGGCTTAGAAACTACATTTGAAGGATAAAACTGGTATCATTTACGTGTGTAGCACCAAAGTTAACGATAATATTGGACTAAAAAATTTTTTAGATAGGTAAAAATAATGATTTGTCTGAGGAGAAAGAGACGGATTTTAACATTTTTTTCTGTGTTGTTAGTAATAAAGGTTTAGATGTAGGGTTAAGTTTTGTAGACGTTTAAAAACAGTGCGGATGTAAGTGGACTTAAATGATAGAGAGTAGGGAAAGTTTATATTCTAAAGTTAGTAGAAATAAAGTGTAATGACTCACCACTGGTGATGATATTCTACATCCAAGGCAGTCACAAATTGGAGGATGCACTTTGATTAATCCACGAGCTATAAGACTCTTCAAAGACTTGCCTTTATATCTAATACTTCTTTTCCAGTCTTTAGCAGTCTCTCTTCCACTGATATACTGCAGTTCGTTTGGTGTCAACCACTCGTTATTAAATAAGATGCAAGGTCCTTTGCTTCCCTGGCATAGTTTTGAGATGTAAAGCAAGGCTGAATTTTCTCCGCATTGAATTTCTAGCGGTTCCTCGCCGATGAACCCTTCGTGTATAATAGGATTGCAAGTATCTTGGCTGAAATGATGACCTCCGCTATCATTATTTTGCGCTATTGCAAGAGGCAAGGTTTCTGTACCCGGCTCGATTTTAAACACGGGTTCCGAATGAACTATAGGTTGATCACTCCTAGGAGGAATTGGAGAGTTTGAAGGAATAACTGAAGGCATTGTGGAGATAGTTAAAATTTCTTTCTCTTGAAATGAAGCGTCGCGTTCGGTTCCGTATGAGTTCCTTTCTCCGTTGCCGACTGAAACGCTTTCACTCTCCGTGTGCGAGTTTGCGTTTCCACTAGAATCGTTTGTATCCGCCAAGTTCGTCTTAGACATATCCAGCGAGGAAAATAAAAACTTCGAACATAGTAAAACAACAGCTCGCGAATGATTGATATTTTATGAAGTACACAAGCCGGTATATGATGAAGTAATGAAGAAATTTCGCGCTCTTACCAACCGTCCGTGCTCGACTTACGGACGCATGTGGTGAACTGTACAAGTTGGGTTCCGTCAATCGGTCCGTCACTGTCGCAGGCGAATAAACGAATAATACAATCCAGGTCGCTAGCTCACCTCATTGGCTAGCCTACAAACATGAATGATCAGCTCAACCAATAAGCTTTGACTAGCACATGTCATTGAAATCCTCAAGATTACGGAGTTTGATTATTTTCTTGTCAAAATGTCTGTCACTAAAAAGAATTGAAGTGCCGAAAATAATATTCATAGCGACGTCGCTGATTTTTTATTATTGTGTGATCTGACCTTCTGCATAACTCAAAATTTGGCTAAAATTCCGTTTCCAATTTATTTTTATCATTTAACTGTAACATATTCTTGGAAGCAAACAGATCAGTCTTATAAAATAGATGGATAAAATATAGCCTCAAATATCGGGAAAATTATATATTTAAGCATCTTTTTCTTAGGAGTTTATTAAATCATGGCTCGAAAGTAAAGCCAAGAGGAACTCGTTAAGCTCTTTTCTAACCTCATTTGAATAAACTTGGAGTTGTCAAGCAAAAGCCGTCTGTTTAGGTGTACTAGTCTGAAAGTATTATAATAATCTTAGATAGACTTTGTCGCACTGGAGTATATCTAGGCTAGATCAGGGTTTGGCGGGAAGGAAATAAAAACCCGATAGATTGAAGATATGCAAAACTTGTAAAATGTGTCCATGAATACACGACCTTTGCTAGGGATTAAAAATTCATAGACACGTACCAAGATACTTTCACCATTGTTTGCGAAGGTCGACACAGACAGCTATGACGTCATTGCTTCCCACGCTTCCCGCCGAGACCTCTAGTCCCCAGTCTCTTAGTAACCTGTTCAACCAAGTGGCGAGTGATGAAGCTTGTTTTGATAGAATGTTCAAGGTCATTCAAGGGCATGGCTGAATTAGACTCCACAGGGGGGACGTTGGACGACTCCTGCCTAGCATTTAAAATTTGTTGTGCATATTACGTATTATTCCCTTTGTCTTGCTTCGAACAAACTAGTTCAAGGTCATTCAAGTGCACCTAATTTTCCATAATAAGAGTGTATTTAATTTTCCAATGCCCTAAGGTACGATTTAGTTGGGAGGGCGGACCAGATTACAACGCTCTCATATCAAAATGCAATACCACAAGAAAAAAAAACTGTTCAGTTTGACGTGTTACGAACATTCAGCTCACCGTGGATTGAATTAAAAACTTCATTTAGTCAATCTCAACCAAGATGTTCAATAGGCTGGATGAAATTTAGGGAATTATCATAATGTGCAGTTGATGGTAAGCCACGAGCTGGCTTAGGTTAGGAACGTGATTTGACTCGGCAGGGATTCCGCAAAGCGCTCAGCTTCACGCGACGGCCTTCAGTGAAACGCTCTACGAACATCCATTGAAAAACCTGCCTGGCTCGATCTGGGTCAAAAACGATTAGAAAACTTCATGGATTTCACAAGAAAACTGAACACACAGCTTCGAAGGACAACTCAATTTACTCAACAAATCCAAGGTAATGTAATTAACACGGCTTGTGACAAACAATAATACGTTAAGACAATGCTTCTATACGAACACTCGGAGACCGGTTAATAACACAGGAAGCCCGCCGATTATTAATAATTATTTAAAAGAAAACATATAAAATTATCACCTTAAACTTTTAAATAAATAAGTTAGCAAATATCTTCTTTTTTTAAGATTTGGAATAAATATATCTCGCCATTTTTAAAGTTTTGTTCAATGGAGGTGAGCAATTTGAGAATTCTTGAAAAGTTTACATTCAAAAGTTTTGCTTCGACAGCTTTTTTTTTTTTATTGCTTAGACTAGTTTGTTTCAGGAAAATTACAAAATTTCAATAAGAATATAAAAAATTTTGAATTCTTTTATTTTAGGCTTCCCAACGAAGTTTTTCAGCTTTAGTGTTTTGGAGTTAGTTCTCACATGTGTTTGATTGAATATCGCGAGTGCTTAAAACACGAACACGAAAACACCGCAGTTCCACTAACATCGCTTTCAAAAAGTGCTTAAAAAAACCCGAGTGAATTCAATAATGGCTTAAAATAAAGGGTAGATTTAACCACTGAGCTTACCCCATGTTAAAATGTTCTGATTTTTTACCAAAGCTTTTATTATCATTGTGAAACAATCGAATGAAGCCACGATTGATCAAGCTCTATCTTCACCAGTTTATTTTACCAACAGTGTTGTCCGAAGAACGCGATATTTAGAATGCAAAAACTTATTCTGTGGAAAAATACCATATTTCACTTGTTTCACTAAAACGTATGAAAGTAGCCTAAAGTTTTCCTCATAGTTAAATCGGTTTTAAAGCTATTATATATTCTAAGTAGTAGAACTGTTTCATGTATCGTTTTTGTAATCTAATAGATCTCTAATTTAATGGGAGAATTGATACGATCATCATTACAAATATTTCACAATATTCTATGCTTTTTTACGAGAAAAACTACCATATTTGCTTTATTCATGTCAAGACAATTTCCCTCTCGAAAACCACGACTTCTCCACTTAAACGCACTCGAAATACCTGCTTTTTATGGCTAAACTTTAAGGAGCTCTTTGTGTACCTTGTCTTAGTTTGAAATTTGCCACGTTATAAAGATTACTATTGAGTTTTGAATTGACCCATCTCAAAGCAAGGGCTTTGTCCCGTATACGGCAGGCTTAGGTATCAAATCTGTTTTTACGAAAAAAGTTACATCAAGAAACAAGAAAATCATTGTGGCAACACAAATAAAATTTGAAAACTTGCACGTTAAGAGTATTAGGTGCTACATATATCTTACTGGTTTAAGACTTAACGAGTGAAATATTTTAAAAATTGATTATGACACGAGTGAATTATAAGCTCACATTGATGTTGTTTTTCAGAAAATATTGGACAAAAAGTTAAATAAAAATCAGTGAAATCGGCTGATCAGTGCTTGAGTTGAACAACACAAAAATATATTTAGTGCGTACATTTATCCGTGAAACACGTTGAATGAAATAAGAACAATTTGCACAAATAAGTTGGTTTAGTAGACCTCAAAACTTTGCACTAATTTGTAAAAAAATTTGTTAACTTTTTCATATATGCAGTATGCACTCTAACATTGTCAAGAAGCGAGGAAAATTAAATTATTACAAATAGAGCTAGCTAAGATTGAAAATTAAAAGCTGTCACCGAAATTCAATAAATATTTTTGAAAATTAAAGTTGTTTTGTTACGACTTTTTGTATCAAATTGAATGTGGCAATTTTGGAGCTGTGTGGGAAGTACGGTAGCTTAGGAAGTCGTCGTTTTCTTCAGAAATTATAAAAGTGATGTTTATGACATAGTCAGAACGGGGTTAACGTATCAACGACTAACTTGCTGTTGTAATCACATTGGAATAACACTTTCTTTCCTCAGTTTCGTTTTTGTAAAGATAATTTGCTCCGCAAAGCCGTAACACACAAAAAAAGATGTTAAATATATTTTCTTGTGTTGATACAACACAAATGAAGTAACGAATATCGCAGTATTGACTCTAGGACTGAACGCGTCCCAGGTAAACGAACTATATCTAAAGTCAGTAGTCAAACTTTTGTTCAAAATGGGACACAAGTAAAAAGTATAAGTACATTCAAGTGATCTTAAGTTTCCTTTACTTCTCAAACTTACATTTTGCTTGTCCTAATCTAAATTTCTCTTGATGTTTCTAAATACATATTTTACCATTTAAAATTTTAGCGAAATATGTTTCAAAATGGGCCACAAGTAGAAAATGCAAGTGATTTTGAGTTCCTCTTTCTTCCCAAATATGCCGCGATTTCTCAAGGCCTATTGCTTGCCTTAAATATAATTTGTTTCGAAGTTTCTAAAACTTGTTTTACCATTTTAAGTTCCAAAATGGTCCAAAGGTAGAATATGCAAGTGATTTTGAATTCCTCATGGCCATATATTTAGCTTGCCTTAAGTAATATATATATTTTTGGTGTAAATACTTGCTTTACTATTTCAAATTTGCCCCAAATCAAATCTTTAAAATGGTCCACAAGTACAAAATGGAAGTACATTAAGTGATCTTGTTTTTTTAGCTTTTATTTTTCAGGCATATAAGATATTTTTCATGGCCAATATTTCATTCTTGCCTGTAGCAATAATTCATACAAGATGTTTTTAAATACATGCTTTCATTTAGGTGACATCAAGATTTCAAATTAGGATACTGAAAATGCAAGTGATCTTAAGTTTCTGGTAGTACGAGATTCTTCGTGCTTTTCGTGATAATCATACATATTGCATCAGTATTTTTCTCTAAATAAGTGTTTTAACGTCTTCAACTCTGGTAACAATCAAAGCTGTAAGATAGTACAACGAGTGTACAACGTACAATCCCATCCACTAGTCTTGAGTTTCTATATCTCTTCTCTGATGTACGATTCTTCATGACCAAATTCCACCTTGCTTTAAATAGCCATATCTTTAGATGTTTCTAAATGGCTTCATCATCTTCAACTCTGGTAACAATCAAAGCTGCGAGATGGGACAACGAGTGTACAACGTACAATCCCATCCAGTGATCTTGACCTTCTATATTTCTTCTCTGATATACGATTCTTTATGACCAAAATAGCCTTAAATCTTTAGATGTTTCTAAATGGCTTCATCATCTCCAACTCTGGTAACAATCAAAGTCGTAAGATGGTACAACGAGTGTACAACATATAATCCCATCCCCCTCTTCGCAAATACTTTAAGATGGCTTCATCGTCTTGTTTTTGTCGACAGCGTCTTTCGAGTGGGGAAGTTATTATGACTTCCAGTGACTCACAAGAACAATGAAATTTTAATTTTAGCACATTTTCCTTGACACTGATTTACTGCAAAGTTACCTTATCAATTTTTAGGAAGATCAATATAAATTAGATTTTCATCTAGAGAAAAGAAAGACAACTGAGAAAAGACCAAGTAGCCTTATGGTAAACCGCGAGATTTACTGCAAAAGTTGACAATAGTTTGTTTCTGGCAAGTTATAGCTAGGGCAACATCAAAGAATGTATGAAGTTCAATGGATATTCATTGTGTTGGGATGTAGATAGATAGAGCCCTTGTGTTGTGATCGCAAATTCAAAATAATTATTTAGGTTCATCAATAATTTTCAAACTTTTTCTTGTCCGAATGTAACGTCACTGTTTTCTTTTGTAATTCTCATTCATAGCTAACTCGCCACCCGGTTAGCTCAGTTGATAACTCGTGTGCGGGAGGTCGTGGTTGAAGCCTAGAACAGAACAACAGCAAGGGTCTTAAAAGAACTGACGAGAAGGTGTTGCCGTTTGTACTGAATTACATCTGCAATTAGACCTTTACGTCGTTCGGATGACCGCGTTAATGGCGGTCCCATCCCTAATTAAGAGACGTTAACAGAGGACCACGAGTTTATCAGTTGAATTACTCTCATCCTTATTTATTTATTGTATTAAGATGCTTTTCATTGTTACATCGACCTCGCGATTACATAATCTCTTTCTAAACCAAGAGAAAGAAAGAAGTGTTTTCCGGAAGCACACCTTGCATGAAGAGGGAAACAATTTCAATCGAACAAGGAACCACTTGCTCGCAGGAACACCTTTTATTTAGCAGGTTTGACTGGATATAAAGCTCTTAATCAATTAGCCATTCATCCATTAGCAGCGAATAAAAACTATTAACAGTTGTTGTTCCAAGTCTTTGCCAAGTCACGCCTGCCGGCTGTCTAAACGTTTAGAACGGAGCTCAAGATACAGTGATTTGTATGGGAAAATCATGTATTCAAATGGCAATATATCAGCTGATATTTGACCGATTCTCGTCAAATTTGGTGTGCAAAGGTCTTTTTCGATTGTCTATCGAAATTAGAGATCGAAAATTGTTATAGCCAAAAAAAAATTTTTTTGGCGTCACACTTGAATACTCTATAGATGGTTTTCAACCATTCCCAAGAGAATTAAATAACAAGTTATGGCGGCCATGTTGGAGGATTAAAAAAAAAATTCATTGACAATTCTTGTGTTAAGTTCCTCCAACATGGCCGCCGTGAAAACCATCAATTGTATTTATTGGATAGCCGGCTCAACTTTGCACAATGAAGAAATAAATCTTTCTTATAGATCGTTTTCACGCACGTGACCAAATCACTTGACAACCGTTGCTAGCCGCCATATTGGTGTACCAAAAGTGTAAACAAACCAAGAGCGTCTTGAGTGTGAAGATGGTTTTATGTATGATTGTTGGCTGCGCATCGAAAAGTGGAAGAGATAAAGGAGTTTATTTTGCAAGAGTACCTTCTATCGTTACTAGTCAAGGGGAAGAAGCTAAATATTTGTCAGAAGAAAGGCGATCGAGGTGGATCACAGCTATAAGCCGAGATGATCTGACGGAGGCGATTATCGAGAATGATCGAGTATGTGGCAAACACTTCGTAAGTGGAAGGGCTGCGAAACCTTGGGATAAATACAACATAGACTGGGTTCCAACTCTTCAATTAGGACACAAGAAAAAGCAGCGTTCAAATCTGGAAACAGCGGCAAAGAGAAGCGAGAGAGCGAGAAATCGCGAGCAAAAGAGGTCTTTGCCGTTTGACACTGAACACACTAGTGACGAAGAGCTGTTGGCAAAGCGAAAGAAACTGAATGAACCAGGTACTGAAGTTTTGAATATTGACTTCTGTACACCAGAAGAAGATGATTCAGAACAAAAGGATGCTGCCACTCAGACAGAGGAAGCAAAAATCTCCCAAGCAGGTACACAAACCGATGAGTTTGAATATCTTTTCGAGTCTCTTAAGCTGGACGATAATAAGCCATTTGACCGTTATGACTTTGAAAATAATGATGACAAAGTCTCCTTCTACACTGGATTACCCTCTTTTGATATATTAAACACAGTTTTTAAACACGTTTCACCACACGTAAGCCGAAGGACTCAAAGCCTGACACAGTTTCAAGAATTTGCCATGACACTGATGAAACTCAAACTTAACATGCCATTTCAAGATCTAAGCTATCGATTTTCGGTGTCTTTATCTACAGTCTCAAGAATTTTTTCTTCCTGGATGGTAGCTTTGGATATAAGATTACAACCATTAATCCACTGGCCAGAAAGGGAAGATTTGCACCGTACCATGCCCCAAAGTTTTCACTTTTCCTTTGGTAACAAAACCACTGTTATCATTGACTGTTTTGAGGTCTTTATTAACAGACCTTCAAACCTTTATGCCCGTGCACAAACTTTTTCTTCTTATGAGCACCACAATACAGTGAAAATACTCATTGGCATTTCACCACAAGGAAGTATCTCCTTTGTTTCAAAAGCCTGGGGAGGAAGAACTTCTGACAAGTTCCTGACAGAGAACTGTGGTTTAATGAAGATGCTAGTACCTGGAGATCTAGTCCTTGCAGACAGAGGCTTCACTATTCAAGAAAGCCTAATGTTTCACCGTGCACAGCTTGCCATCCCTGCGTTCACCAGGGGAAAAGACCAACTTGATCCTGTTGATGTGGAGCAAACACGTGGCATTGCTAATGTACATATTCATGTGGAGAGAGTCATTGGACTTCTTCGGCGAAAGTACACAATATTTTCTGGCATTCTACCCATAGATTTCCTTCAGTGCAACCCTAATGATTCCAACGAAGATTCAAAACCAATGATTGACCGTATAATTAATGTATGTGCTGCTCTTGTAAACTTGTGCCCTGGAATAGTTGCATTTGATTGATTAAAACCAGAGAAATACATTGTGAGCCATTGTTCTTAGACAATGTAACATGTTTTGAATGAGAATTGGGGCTCACAATCATTTCTCTGTAAATTAATGCAGCAAATGTTACTATTACCCCTGATGCATTACTACACATAATACTTTTTAAAATGTTAACATACAGCGTGTTTCAGTTGAGTATGGAGGGCTGAGTTTTATTGAAAATTTTATCAATATGTTTTCGTGGGATAAAACTAATGTGGTCAAGCTAAGGCGGATCACTGAAGTTGTGATGGAAATGTGAAATACATGTAGGCATGTGAAAGTTTGAATTAGGCATGCACACTTTCATCGCAACTCCAACACAATCTATCTTTAGAAATCTTTGTATATGATTAAGTATCATGACATGTACATATGCTTTTTTGAAATTTTCTAATAGCATGAACACTAACTTTTTTAGGTCATTGTATTTCATAATTAACTCTTATAGTTAAACCTTTAGAGATAAATGTCTCATGAAATTAAAGAAATAGGCAATAATTTTTATTCCAAAATAAATGCCTCAAGAAGTTCAAGTGGTAGGGAAAAGTGTCAAATGACCAGCTTTAAGACAACTCAGCAAATGTGGCCGCATCCTTGGAATGATGAACTTCACAACTGGAGTTTTACCATAGGCTAGGCATGTGGCATATGCAATGGCAAACACACCACAATCACTCCCATTTTGCTGTTGTTGCACAGGTATATGAGTGATATTCTTGAAATTTGGACCAAGCAAATTCTTCGTGAGCTCGATTATCTCTTGCGAAATTGGTGATGTCATGCTGTCTAACAGGTTAACATACCCAGGAAGACAGCCAATAGATGTTAAGCATGCCCAGTGATTGTTATTCAAATGCACTATCTGAATGAAATCACCAGTAACAACACTGAACTGTCTGACAGGACCAAGGGTTGGTCTTTGGAAACCACTTACATTGCTGTTGACTTTCATAAGCAGTACATGTGCTTCTTGGATCACAGAACAGTCTAACCATCCTGTTGGAGATGCAATAAGGTCAAACTCTGACTGTGTAAGCTTTCCAAGTGGCTTTTGTTTGTCACTGACACTGCTGTTGGTTCCTTGGATTTGTTTGACAAACTTGACACTTCCACTTCCTTTTTTCTTATTAGATTGTGCTTGATTCTTTTTACAATCTGGGCATAACCATGTGGAATTAGCATTGTTTGGCATACGTTTAAGGCTTAAACAGGCCAAGTGAAAAAATGTTCCATTTTTGCACACAGGGTTATGGCACTCAATAAGCTTATCTGTATTCTTTGCCTTGCTCTTGCATATACAGATATCATCCAGGGCCAAGGCTTTAGAAGATGCTATTTTTTTCTTGCTTGATTGGGACTTGCCTTTAGAGTTTTTGAATTCAGGTAACAATCTGCAATTTGGGCAGTACCATGTTTTGGGTGTGGTTGTCAGTCCCAAGCATGAAAGATGAAATGTACTGATTGGGCACATGGGGTTGGCACAACAGACACATGATCTATCTTGGGCAGTTCTACAAAAGCAAATAGCCCCACTTGCTGTTGGCTCACTTCTTTTTGAAGTATGCCTTCTAGTGGACCATTTTCCAAGCACTTCAGGTAAGACACAGGTTCTCCAAAAAGTGGTGAGCTTTGGCAATGCAATTTCCCAGTGTTCTTTGTCTGGGAATATTCTCAGCTGGACAAGTGTCGTACTCCCATCATCTCCAAATGCACATACAACAAAGTCACAGTAATCTTTGTGTAAAGTAAACAGCTGCTGCTGGACTTGATAGTAATACTGGTGATCATGCTTAAGGGTAAACATTTCATTGTTATCTTTTAGTAGACAACATGATGACTTTGATAGATAGCTATTAAAGTCACAGTCCTCAATGCAAAAAGGGCATTTCACCTCCCCACATCCTTCTCCACAACAGTCGCAAGAACATAAGAAGTCAGGTGTCGCATGTATATATGGATAAGCTTCATTGATAAACAGACCACACTTCTGAACCTTGAAATTGGTGTGCTTCCCTTTCATTATTTGTTCATAGGCCTTGATAGCATCTTCCTCATGTTTACAACCATGAACAGTGGCTTTAGTGGTAAACTTGGCTAGCTCTGGGTAACAAATTGATTGTATTAGAGACAGGGAGGGCAAAGCAGGATCTGAGTGGCATGCAGCCTTACTTTGAGAAGCTCCAATTCTTCCAGCTCTGTGTTTGAAAAAGTTATGTCCTTTTGACTGTTTTAAGGTATCTCTCTCAATTTGTTCTATGTGATTTTTTGAAATTTCAATCTTTATGCCTTGACAGACCTTTATAAGCTCTGGATATGATAGATCTAAGTATTCCTTTTTACAAAGATCATTTACTGTTGGAACAGATCTGCTTTTCAGCACAAAGCTACTTGAGTATGGAGAAATCAAGCTTAGAACCACGGCCTTGTTTTGACTCTTGTTGATTTCCGCGTAGAAAGCATCCATTTCCGGTTCTGTAGGAGCTTTGCATTCTTTTGAAGAAGACTTTAATGTTCCTAAAACTTGTGTTGACTTGCTTTGACTGGGAATATCGTTATGATAATCGATTTTTTTCTCTAAGTCCGTCTTCATTTTTCGTGCAGAAGTAAAATTGATATCTCGTACTCTAGCATAATCAACTTGTTTCACGTAGGTTGGCAAAATCCACGTGCACTTTACTTGGGTACAGGATAACTTGCCGTTTATTTTCGTCCAGGCTTCTAGGTAAAATAGTACGCTAGCTACGTGAGAACACGACTCACCAAGACCAGCTTTACAACCTAAACAGTGACAAGAAATTATGTTCCCCTGTTTTTCTGTGATTATCCATACTGGGATCAGAGCATCGTTCATTCGCTGAGAATGTCTCACCTTCGCGACAACAACAAACTTGTCAGAAATGATGTGGCCTTCTACGCTTGCAATAAATCCGGAGACCATCTGATTATAAGCTTCCAGACTACGAAAAGCTTTAAACTGTTGGTTTGTGTAGAAACTTGTTTCTAGGACGAGATAAAATAGCAGATCTGTAGATTCTACTGGAGGTAAACAGTCCGGCTCAAAAAGGTTGCTGTCAACTAACACGGGGTCGATTCCAATCGACGAAATTTTATCAAGATAACGCCGTTTCACTCGAGTTTCCAGCTTCTTGGCATACTCAGATAGAGGTATTGAAGATAAATTTTCGCTAAACTCTTTTTTTTCCTTTTCACCGGCAACATATTCCATATTATTCAGAGCACTTCGCTAGTCATGGCATGATTGTTACACACATGTTTTTGCATAGTCACGCTATCGAGGTACACCAATATGGCGACCGGAAATTGATGACGACACGTGAAAACGATCTATTGATCAACATGGATACCCTAAATATTTCGCCTGAAATGGCAAAAGCATATACAAAAGCATCCGTGTTGACTCCAACTACTTTTCCAAATTTATGCTCAAGAAGAAAGAAAAATTCTCTATTTAACTTTCCCACTGATTTGATATTTTTCACCGGATACAAAAGAGACTCGCTCATTTCGCAAAACATTTTCATTGTACGAAGCACTATTTATTTTCTACTTTTCTTTACTTTTTTTAGTTAACTCTTTGAATCATTTTCGCATCGAGGAACGGTCTTAGTAAAAATAAGAGCAAAAAAAAAAAAAAAAAAAAAAAATCTCACAAATGTGGAAAAAAGTGTTAAAAATCAGTTTTGAACAAACAAATTTTTAATTATATTTGCTGTCAGAAAAGATTTGTACAAGAAAATGTTACATGAAATAAAGCGGCTTACCAAAACTAAGAATCTAAAACTCACGAATTTTGAAAACACACAAGAGAAAAGAATGTTCGTAGCGAAACTTGAGCTTTTAACCCTAATAATATAATATATATTACAAGTTTTATAATTTACAGCAGCATGCGAAATAAGAATGAACATTAAATTCGCAGTTTTGTGTGTTAAAACCGGGGATATTCTGTAAATAGCATTCCCACGGGATGGCACTAAAATGGCTTCCTGTTTATTGTTATTTCGTTTTTAGTTACACTGCGCACGCGCAAGGTTTCCAAACCAGAAATTGAATCGATAATCTAGCTGTATTTTTGACTTGAGAACATCTTCACTAAAATTGCGGAAAATTTCGCTCTGGAAAAAATGAATATCAAAACATGCGCAAAAGCGATGAATTGAGTACCTACTAAACTGTGACAACATCAAAATTCTTTGCGGTTTCCATATTTTTCTTGTATGAAAAATATTAATAAAGAGTTCACATTGAAAGAGTTAAAATTGCGCAAAGTTTTGCTATGGGAAAATGCTATTTTTTAAGCACGCGCAAAAGTGATGAATGAAGTTCCTGCTGTACTAAGGCAATCCAAGATGCGACAGCTACAGCTAAAGTCTTTGCGTTTTCCCTATTTGCAGTTCCTTTTATGAAAATATAGATAGAGTCCACAAAAGAAATATTATCATCTTTGAGTTATTTCCCTTCATTTGACGGCGCAGGCTGTTGGTCAGCGGTTTTCTTATTTAAAACGGGAACCTGAGGCATTGTTGTTACAAACCCTTGTAGTAGAATCTTGTACTGTGTTGTGATGTCCGCCTTGATCGTCAACTACAATAGTAAATACGAAAGTTAACAAATTTGGTTGGGATACCTGTGGTATCGCAGACCAACAGAGTGAAGTCGGTGCATTAGATATACAATCATCCGAAATCAGTGTTTTTGATAACTTACCACTGTGCTTGATACGACTGGCGTATTGGGCTGAAATAAGAAAACATATTCCGTTAACCATGTCTTGCAGACGGGAAAAAATTTGGGGTGTATTTTTTATGAGAAGTGTTTATGTCATCCAACATGGCGACTGCGATGTCGTCATTTGACTCCCACTACCAAAATGCTTGGCGAATTTTTTTTTCTTATTCAAATTTGTATTCCCTCATGAGAATATTAAAACAAGTGATGCTAATGAACAGAACAAAATAAAGTGTGCAAGGGATTCTAGTAGAAGTAGTAAATGACATTTAAATGCATGTGACCTATCTTATATCTATTCTGACCTACAGCTGGAGGTTACTACAAGAGAAAAAGACTAAAGAGTCCCCAGCTATCCCATCATTCCTTGCTTGTGAGGTACTTGTCATAGAGCTAGGAGACTTCTACCAAAGAAAAAAAGGCTAGAGACCCCAGCTATCCCATCATTCCTTGTTTGTGAGGTACTTGTCATGGAGCTAGGAGACTTCTACCAGAGAAATAAAGACCGACTAAAGAGTCCCCAGCTATCCATTCATTCCTTGCTGGTGAGGTACTTGTCATGGAGACTTCTACCAGAGAAATAAAGACTAAAAAGTCCCCAGCTATCCCATCATTCCTTGCTGGTGAGGTACTTACGTCGTGTCCTGCCGGTGGCTGCCATTTACACAAAACAGATCTCTTTACTCCGATATCCACACCTGCCTGTAACGGTGCAATACTGAATTTAGTCTACACAAACCATACTAATGGACTATTAAGAACTCTGCGTTCTGATTGGCTGGATCTTTTAGTAATACCGTTTTCTCAAGGTTGCGTGCGCTTCCTATCTTGACAGGATACAAAACCGTAAAAGGGAAATTCAGTCAAATTGAGAAGCCAAATCTAAAGGGGAGAATTCTTATCGAAAAATCTCATAGAAATGTATAATAATTCTCATTACAAGGCTCCGGCTCTGGTATCGTGGCCCGTCAACTTTCTTAAATTTGGATGCGCACGCAACCTTGAGAAAACGGTCTATAACTGGCATTCCAAAGTATTCAGCATGGCACGGTTTGGAGGATGTCACGCATGGCAGAAATGAAGAACTCAAGCATCACATGGGAAGAGGCAAAGAAAACAGCAGAGAACAGAGTGAAGTGGAGGACAATAGGTCTTGTCTGCGTTGATTAAACCGGGTGCATTGTGGTCTAGCTTCGGTACAAACAACACCATATAAGGCATGATAAACAAAAGATGTTTGTACCGAAGCTAGACCATCAAAGCACCATGTTCGCTATCTCAGAAAAGGTCTACGATGAAGGGCCTATCGAACAGGACTAGCTGATGGAACTGCTCGGCGCCTCTGTGTTCGGCGCTTCCAAGGCGCCTTCATTACCTTCGGGGAGTGGGATGGGGGAAAGAAAGCTTACCTTCATGGGATCAAACGTAAATCCTTTTTCGTTCGCTTCTTTTGGATTCTCGAAATAGAAATCTGATGACTTGTAAAGGTTGAAATGAGAAGAATAAGAAACGATTTAATGAAGTTATAGTGGTTGATAGCAAATACTGAGGGATGGGTTGCAATGTCGTTGGAATGACTACACATGTCAAGATATATATTTAAATTTTTTTCCGGTCCGGTATCCCAAAGATTTTGCTTTCTGATTGGCTGCGCGAGCAGGAGGTATTTTCTAAGTTTTCTATCTTTAAGCGCCCATGTGAATTCTCTCGACATACATACATATGTGGTAATAGTCCCCTTCACAGTTCCCTGCGCCATCTTGAAAGGTAGCCGTGCCTTTGCATCGAAGCGAGACGAATGGTGAGCTTGAAATGATAGAGACCTTATTTAACACCTTGGACAATTATTCACATGTCAAACGGCTAGCTTTCAAGATGGCGCAGGGAGCTGTGAAGGGGTATATTGTGTAGCAAGACTAGTAACAATCCCCTCGGCCACAGAACCACAGGGACTCCAAACTAAATGCTTACCTTCTTAGTCTGTAGGTTGGATTTTATGCAGCCGATATCAAGGATTCTCTCCGCCATGCCAAATCCCTCGGGACTCGAGCAGCTTTTGAATGTCAACAAAACATTCTTCATCGTCGCTTTAGCTTCTGTAGAATGAAGACAAATAAAAATATATTCGAGGATTGACCCGCATTATAGACGAGTGTAGCGTAATGCGCTATTAAATCAAAGCATCCTTCCTTCGACTGAGATCGTTTGAAACACTGTCGGGTACACCAGCGCATCCGCAAGTTGGAAAAATCCTTTAACGAAAACCATGCTTGAAACCTGGTTCTCACTTTTGACGCAAGCCGACGCAAGTATGAGCAGAAGCGCAAGCCAACGCACGAAAAATAAAATATTCCGTTCTCTTGCGTTTGTGTCGCTTCTTTTCATAGTGAAGACGTAGACGAGCTTGGAGGTGCGTCGGCTTGTGTCGGCTTGGGTGAGAGCCAGACTGAAAGGTGCAACTACTGCGTACAACACCGGTGACAGAATTTAATTTTCGAGGTAGGTCATACGTACTATAAACTATTGTAACTACAGTAAACTATAGTTTTTGGAACACTACCTAAACATAACTGAATCTGTGGCATAAACGTTACATGCCATTGGCAAAAAACATTAAATCATTGTCAGCAGCAAAGCAAGCTGTGTTCACAAAATATAAAATTTGTTGCGCGCAATGTTATAGAGGTAAATTTCGATCGGCGCCTGACTGTGTATTCGGCCTCGCTTGATGACATGCTTTCGTTGTTTTTATCCTAAGACTGAGTGAGCTATCTTACCTTCTTCTTCCTCGGGTTCACGCTCCGGCACCAGTGATTCTATATTAGGCATCAACTCATCAAAACCACGCACATACACCAAGGTCGGCCAGGCTCGACCTTCCAGCTTAATCGTCTGTGCTTGGTCCTACAATAACCAAACGTTGATGTTATTAACATACAGCAGTTTTCATATGACTGTGAAAAGCTCAGGGCTGTTTGAATTATGATTGGTTGTTTATTTTCTCGCGCAATGTGATTGGTCTGGCAGTGGCGTGACCTTAGGCGGTGACCGTGTCAGGACTGTGTTTCGGGTATTTGATTGGATGATTGTATGGAGAGTAAATTTTCGCGAAATATGATTGGTCCGACGTATACCTTGCTCTATTGAGGATTTTTACGGAAAAAAATTTTTTTCCCAAAATCAAATCTATTTTTTATAGGAAAAGAATCGATTCCTTCAACATGTTTGCCATGATAATTCTATCTTTAAAATTCGAAATATTTAACGCATTGCCTCAATAACCGTTGGTAACTCACCCCATTGTTAATTTCTACAGTCATCACATCCGCGTAGTGTATGCTGGGATGGTCTGGGGAGAATGTTACGCTGATTTCTTTGGACTCTCCTGTTTATAGATGAAAAATATATTGTGAACGAATGAAATGCAAGCAATGTACAACATAGGAAGAGCAATCGAAAATTGGATGAATAGATTGACGGGATGAGTATATAATATTTTGACCACCTGCCGACGTCATATCGTATTAAATAAAAGCACATACCACGCAAATTTGTTATGAGTTGCTTAAAGGACATACTGACCAGCTCCTATGACCCCTTGCGCTGGAACACAGTCAATAACAGCAATACCATTGTAGTTTGAAGGACCTTAGAAAAATACACATAGATGTATTAATATCATTGATAATCAATGAACCCTGGACTACGTAAAGAGAGTTTGTAACAGAAGTCTGAAGCTACCAAGACTGAACCAAAAAGCGTTATTCCTCTAGGCCATCAAGCAGAAAGTAGAGAACAGATCAACTATTTAACCCATAGTTGCTCGAGAATCTTTGCCGCCAAGAAAAACTGGACAAAAAATTAAGCTACCAAAATTCCAATACGCAAGGATGGCCAAAAAAAAAAACACGTTCGTTTAAACTAGGGTAGAACTTAATAGCCAGTTGCTAACAAACCTTGATCGAATTGGAATTTAGGAGTTGATTTTTGTGGAGGGAAGAAAACCAGAGAACCAGGAGGAAAGACCCTCGAAGCACAGGAGAGAACCAACAACCAACTCTACTCACATACGACACACCGCGCCCGGCGGGACGCAAACCCGGGTCGCATTGATGAGAGGCGAGCGCTAATCTTACCGACAACGTGTGGCTGTGTTTCAGCAGAATCATCGAATGCTTTAAGATATCTTGGTGTGACTTGTGCTTTACTATGACGAAGAGGAGACTGACTGTCTAGTTTGAGCTTGAAGGAAATAGACAGCTCTGATGTGTTGGAGATCTTAAAAGAATTAAAAAAAACACATACAAATGGTCTTAATTCTCGATTTATTATCATTACCGTTGAAGACATAGAGATGATTGCGCGACGCGAATAAAAATTACCGTTGAATACAGAGATGATTGCGTGACACGAATCAAAATTACCGTTGAATACAGATGATTGCGTGATGCGAATCAAGATTATCGTTCGATACAGAGATGATTGCGTGACGCGAATCAAAATTACCGTTGAATACAGAGATGATTGCGTGACGCAAATCAAAAAGGGGTGGTGTCAGTAGCGGGGTATTGCAACCGGAGCCGAGGGGACTCCCCGGTTGCAAACCAATTTTCCAGTTTTTTTTGTTTGTTTGTGAATCCCATTTACAGTGTGTAAAATCCCATTTTCCCAGCCCAAAAAAAGGCAAATCCCAGCTCCCATTTTACCCCTTCAGGACCCTCTTTCTAGACCGTGACATTTTTCTTACAAGATAATATACCATTACCTTAAAGGTTGACGTGACCGAATCAGAAACCATAGCGTCTCCTATATCCAACAGGCCATCAGGAACAGACAGCGAGATCACAGGCGTCACGCCTTTACCCTTGAGTCTGATTGACACTGTGTTACGAGGACAGCGAATCTCTAGTTCCTCGTTGAACTGGAATTACACAGCAAAGAACATCACTCTAATGTACTATGATGTTTTTGAGATAGCGAACATGGTGCATTCTGGTCTAGTTTGAGTACAAACTCTATTGACAATGAGAACTCGTATGGTGTTGTTTGTACCCAAGCTTGAACAGAATGCACCAAGTTATCTACCTTAGAAAAGTCCTATGTCAGACACATAGATACACAAATAGACACACAGAAAGACAATAGACGGACAGACAGACAAAGCTAAGGCAGGAAGATTGAAAAGGCAAATAATCTGATAGACAGACAGACAGACAAACAGACAAACAAACAAATAGACAAATAGATAGACAAACAGACAGACAGACAAACCAACAGAAAGAAAAACAGACAGACAAACAAACAGACAGACAAACCGACAGAAAGAAAAACCGACAGATAAACAGACAGATAAACCGACAGACAGACAAACAGACAGACAAACATACAGACAGACAGACAGACAGACAGAGTTTCAGGAAGTTAGAAAGAAGTACTAGTCTAGTCTTACTTCTTTTGGCGCGTTTGGTTCAAACCCCAGAACAACAGTATGGGTTGCTTGGGGTTCCAATGTCCTCAATGCATTGAGCATCTGAAATGGACCATGAGGGTCTAGCAATGATGAAGACAGCTGAACGTGAGTGGTTAAGGACAGTAACTTAGCAAGCAGCTTGAAGATCGACAAAGATTGACGAGAACATTACCACTGTCATCTCTACTAATAGCAACAACACACCACACAAAAAACCACACCAGAACCTCCACCACCAACAACATCATCACCACTACGAACAACAACAAAAACAACAAGAGCAACATCAAGCAACAACAGCAAAAAGATAAAAATATTTTGTGATCATTAAAGGTAGTAGATGTCTAGCTCGTCTGTTGTTGTGGGGTGTGGGTGTGTGGAAAATAGGTGTGGTGGAATATGAGTGGGTATGGGTGTGGGTGTGGTGGGGTATGGGTTTGTGAGATATGGTTATCGGTATGTGAGGTATGGTGTGTGGGGGTACGGGTGTGGAATGGGTGTGGTGAGATGTGTGTGGTGGGATATGGGTGTGGTGAGGTATGGGTGTGGTGAGGTATGGGTGTGGTGGGGAATGGGTGTGGTGGAAATGAGAAATGGGTGCAGTAGGGTATGGTTACAGTGGGGTATGGGCATACTGGGGTATGGGTGAGTGAGTGTGTGTGTACGAGGAAGGAGGAAGTGGGAGGAGAAAGGAGAAGGCATGATTTAATAAAATAAACACAGTGTAAAAGGATACATCTAAAGTTTCATTGGAAACATTCTGAATTGTGACATTCCTCAATTGATGATTGACCTGCCAAGGCAAGCAAAAAATTAGAAAATAATAGTAAATGACCAAAATAAATACCAAAAGTTATAGTAATGATACAAGGCTGTACAGAGTGAAGGATCTGTGCTCTTACCTAAAGAGATGTTGCCAAACTCAAGGACATTCCTTCCAGAGTCTGATATCACAACAATAGACGGTTTGACAGCAGGACAGTGTACCTCTAGGTACAGGGTATTATGAACACTAGTAGAGAAAAAAGCAGAGGAGATATGAAAGATTGAATATTTTGCTTTCAGGAAGCATGGGTAGTGGGCACTATTTATGCGCCACCCCTCCCCCATGTAAATGTGGGTTCAATCTTCAGACTGGACATCTGCCACTAAAATATTTTGGTTGGTTCTCTTCTGCACTTGGAGGGTTTTATCCAGGTTCTCAGGTGTCCCACCTTAAAGATTTCCAGTTTTTCTTGGGGCTTTGACTTGAACCCAATGTGGTCATCATTCAAAGTTTAGATGGGTTAGGGTTTAGGGTTCAGATGGATTCTATAGAAGTCTAAAAGGACTTGTCATTATATGCTAGCAGAGTATTTCGCTTGGTTCTCTCCTGCGATTCGAGGGTTTTATTTAGGTTCCCAGGTACCCCCTCCCCCTGTTGTAGATTTTCAGTTAAATTTTGTGCTCTGACATCTCTCAAAGTTTGGATGGATTCTACAAAGTCTAAAAGCAAAGCCCCTCGAAATATGAGACATGTATGGTGTTGATGGGCATGTATAGCTGTGTGTAGAGTATCTGATTATTACCTGCATGACAGTGTTCCTGGGTCAGTACATCGTCCTGGTGCTATGAAGCATGGGATGACGTACCGAGTGAACTCATTTTGATGTGATCTGAGGAGCGAGAGATGTGCTGCTTCATAGTCATCAGATCTAATGAGAAAACAGATGTTGATACCATTGTTATCAATGTTATCATCATCATCAACATAATCATCATCGCCATCGTACATTAACAGCATCAACATCATCACCACACCATTATCATCATCAACATCACCATCATCACCACCATCATCATCATCATCAACGTCACCATCATCATCATCACCATAATCACCATCATTATCACCATCACCATCATTATTACCACTACCATTATCATCACCATCACCATCATTATTGCCACTACCATTATCATCACCATCACCACCATCATTATCACCACTACCATTATCATCACCATCACCATCATTATTGCCACTACCATTATCATCACCATCACCATCACCACCATCATTATCACCACTACCATTATCATCACCATCACCATCATTATTGCCACTACCATTATCATCACCATCACCATCACCATCACCACCATCATTATCACCACTACCATTATCATCACCATCACCATCATTATTACCACTACATCATATCATCATCTTCATAATCGTCACATCATCATCATCATCATCATATTTTCATCATCATCTGTTCCTTATTGAAAAAAGTTTGAATCACGTTGTGAAAGTAAACTTGAGATGATAAGGTGTTAATTTTTGTGCTCCCCATATTTTACCTACCCAATAACAACATCTTCTTCCTTGAAAGTCTTGACTGGTATTTTATCAGACATTTTCCTGGAATGTGTAGGTGTGCTGGGTGTCTGGATTCGTTTGGGTGACGTCTTCTCTCCTTTTCCTTTGCCTTTTTTCTTCTGTTTTTACAATAAAGAAAGCGTTCAGTTTTCGAACGTCCAGCACCTTGCGTGCAAAGCAGACTGTAATGGTTAAGTATCCACCATCAATCTTCCATCAATCTTTTAAGCGTAGTGAAAAGTATGGCTGGAAATGTCGTTTCGTTGTCAGCTAGTCAAATGCAACACTCACAATAAACCTCTGACCAAAATGACTCCATAATTTTTGAGACAATAGATTTTTTAGTATCAATATTAGCGAAATAATACGTTAAAATAAATAAATAAATAAATAAAATCATCTAAAAAGAACAACTTCAACAGCAGCAACAAAAACAAAGAGAACAACAAACAACAGCATAGAAAATCTTTTTTTCCAGAGACTTAGTTTTCATGACGATTGTCAGTCGGGGAATGATTTTGCAAACAATTTTAGCGCTGTGAATAGACAACAACATAAAAGCTTTATTTAAGAAGCCAAATTTAGCAGCCCTGTTTTCTACAGGCAACGTTGAGTCATGCTTCATGACTACGAGAAACAAACCTGATTTGCTGCTGGTTCTGATGGCTTCTCTGTAGGAGAAGCAGCTTCTCGTCTTTTCCTCTCGGCTTCAGCTTCTCGTTCCATGATCTTGACCGCTTCTTTCTTGACGTCTGCTACTTCTAAACGAGGTGTGAACGTCACATGGACAATACATCGCTGTTTGAGTAAGAAAGGATGATGTTATTTGACAGCAACAAGAGAGGTTTTGCGTATGAGAATATATATGAAATATATATTTGCATGTACTGTGGTTGTAATGTATCAAATTAAGCTGATGCAGCTGCAAATTGAAAGACTCGGACGACGGGATTTAAACCCATGGCCTGGCGACTCCTGTGCCATGCCACTAAGCTACCAAGTCTCATACTGACACTTCAAGGGCACATTAGGTGGGTTTATCGCCCCGATAGGAGAGATATATGTGTATGAGAATATATGAAATATATATTTGTACTGCGGTTGAGAAGTTTTATCACGGCTTGTGCACTTGATTACAAAAGAATATGAAAGTGAATGGGCGTGGTCTTCTTGACCCCTTTCCCTCTTTGCTAAAATGAATTTCTCCTAAGAATATTATAGGGAACACTGGAGAACCAGATACGACGTTTGTGTTGTGTCCATCTATCCCTACCTCCTTTTTTTCGAATAGACCTCTTTAGGGATCAGTCATTATTTAAGTCGGAGGGGGAGGGGAGGGGGTTGAGGAGAAAATGTCTTTGATGCAAAAAAATTTCCAGACCCCACATAATAGCATTAATTTCTTTCGGGTACCCCCTTCAATAGTTTAAAAAACCCTCCCAATCCTCCTTATGACCTTTCAAGGTTCCCCATTTCCCCATGTTCCACAATAAAAGAAATTGAGGGCCCCCCATTTTTTCCTCCCCCCCCACCCCCCACGTGTCGTGTCATTCAGTAGAGTATCATTTCTTTGTTTAACATTTGCGCAAAAGACACAGGAATATGGATGCAATTCAAACATTTTCCAAATTGAAAAAACTTCTCCCCAAAATACTGCTTGGTTACCCCTTACCTCACCAGGGTTGACCACACCCACTAACGGTGACACCGTCAAGGGAGCATCATCAGGAACCACAAACTCGAACGACGTAGGCCCAACATCAACAATAGGTCCAGAACCTATCCGAGGTACGGGGTGAGTGAACTCGTTGGCACTGGTATGAGAATTAATGACCTCCAGGTGGGACGAGCACGAGTCTCCTACTGCTGTTGCTTTCATCTGGATGACTGAATGAGACAGCTCTAGGGGTGGCAGGACGCCAATGGCACGGCAACGGAGCTTGAACTCACGGCCGATTCCTGATTTACAGGTTAACTGGAATGAGTATTCCTATGAGATAAATGTCTTGTTAGAATAGGATATGAATTTTGCGCACTGTCCGCTTTGTGGGAGACAGTAAAACGCACGGCACGGAGCACTTGACATCCGTTGAACCAATCACAGCGCGAGAAATTAATATCCATCCAATAAGTATACTCAGACACGACACCATCACGTTCACGCACGGAACAAACGATATCCGTTGAACCAATCACAGCGCGCGAAATCAATATCCATCCAATAAGTATACTCAGACACGACAACGTCACGGTCACGCACGGAACAAACGATATCCGTTGAACCAATCACAGTGCGCAAGATTAATTTCCATCCAATAAGAATGATCAGACACGACACCGTCAAGGTCACGGCACGTAGGGTGCGCACCGTTTTTCAGAGTGATGCATAAACTGATGTAATAAGCAAGTCAAAGTACCTTGGCTTTCTTGGCATTGAACATTATATCTACATCAAAACTCTCCAAGGGAAGTAAGGTGCCAAATCCATCATTGGGTTGGACATCTACCGTCTGTAACAAGAACCAATACACTCATCAAGGATATATCTGCTCAACGTGTCACGCAATTCAGTAAAATAAAAGTTACACTATGAATAAAAATCCATCATTGGGTTGGACATCTACCGTCTGTAACAAGAACCAATACACTCATCAAGGATATATCTGGATAACGTGTCACGCAATTCAGTAAAAAATGTTTTACACTATGAATAAAAATCCATGATTGTAACGCAATACTACTAATACTTTATGCAACCGAAGAGTTCGGTTTTTGCACTTCCGAGATTAAGAAAAATATTGGGCCGAGTTGGCAATACAGTGCATTGTGGGGCAGTTGTAGGGGGCATATTTCCAAGATGGAGAGTAGTCCGTCCCCTAAACAGTCCCACAATGCACTGGAATGACGACTGGACCCAATATTTTCCTCAACCTCAGAACGGCTAATTGACCTTTTTAGCTTGGGCGTATTGTTTTAGTATTTCACACTACGTGTCATTCCCTAGAGTATCTTTTCTTTGTTTAAGGATTGCGCTCGGTTGCACATGAGAAGACACATGAATATGGATACAACTCAAACTAAGAATCTTATTCTCAAGAGAATGACACGTGTTCTAAAATGGGAAAACATTACGCCCGAGTCGAGGAGGTTTATTTCTTATCGCATCGAATTGAAATGACTGTAATGCAACGGTGTTAATATCATGCGTCACGCAACGCAGTACTTACATCAGGGACTCCACAGAACCCAAATGGTTGGGGCAGTACAGACTTGTTAGTCAGCGTGACAGTGTGTCGTACAGACTCGTGCAAAGTACAGTAACCAAAGTCTAACTCTTGCACGTTGAACTCGATGTCTGATGATGTTACGATGGCTCGCACGGTGAAAGGAACAGCGCGGGTCTGATAAATGAACAGTTAGTATCTCAATAGTAAGACCACCTCAAAGGGAAGTGTCAAATGGTTTAGCACGAACTTCAATTTTAATCGCAACCCTGAAACAATATTTGTTTGTACGTTAAGTACTTAGGATATCAGAAATTGTCAATTGATCAATTGTATGAAAGTCATGTTCATTTTAGTAACGATGTAAGGCGTTTGTTCTGAGTCATGGGGGGCTCCGTGCCAGCTTCACCCCAGGTCTTCCAGGTTGCGGCCTGAGGACTTGGAGTGGAGCTGTGCTGCGGTGCTCTTGGCTTGGAGGAAACGTCTTACGTTATTATTATTATTTTTTATTAGAGATTCCTTAATTTTATTTATTTTTTATTCATGTTTAGTTTGTTGTTAAATTTTGTTGATTCATTTCCATTTTTATAATTTTCAGAGGGCCACTGGGTTTTCAGTACGATGTGTTTTATTGTAACTGTTGTGTGTCCCCTCTTTAAATAAAGTATTATTATTATTATTATTATTATTATTATTATTATTAATATTCTGGGCTGATCTAAGTAAGGGCACAGCTAAATCGCAAATTGAACCCTGAGGTAACCTCTGTGCTGATCTAAGTCAGGGCATGGCTAACTCACAGATCAAACCCTGAAACAACCTCTGGGTTGATCTAAGTCAGGGCATGGCTAACTCACAGATCAAACCCTGAAGTAACCTCTGGGCTGATCTAAGTCAGGGCACGGCTAACGCACAGATCAAACCCTGAAACAACCTCTGTGCTGATCTAAGTCAGGGCATGGCTAACTCACAGATAGAACCCTGAAGCAACCACTGGGCTGATCGAAGTCAGGGCATGGCTAACTCACAGATAGAACCCTGAAACATCCTCTGGGCTGATCTAAGTCAGGGCATGGCTAACTCACAGATCAAACCCAGAAACAACCTCTGTGCTGATCTAAGCCAGGGCACGGCAAACTCACAGATAGGATTGGAATTTAGGATAATTAAAACCCTCTAATCAAGGGAGAGACCTAACAAAACTCTATTCATATGGGATGCTGAGCCCAGGAATCTAACTCGAGACCACAGTGGTGAAAGGCGAGTGTACTATTAATGAAAGAGGACTGACCCTATACTTAGTTTATGATTACTACTCTCTCGATGACCCACCTGATCAGCTACTCGTATCACCATAGGAGCTTCTAGCACACCTGTCTCCGCATCAAAGTAGGTCGGACAATCAGTTATCAACGATTGCCTAAAAAAAGAGATGACGTAAATTAGCCAATAGTCCCCTTCACAGTTCCCTGCGCCATCTTGAAAGGTAGACGTGCCTTTGCATCGAGAGTATCCTCTGACCCCCCACCCCTTGGGAATTTCCAATTTTCTCTATGGTAGGTATAGATATTTTCTGAACCACACAATAGTCCCGTTCACGGTTCCCTGCGCCATCTTGAAAGGTAGCCGTGCAATCGCATCGGGGCGTGACGAACGGTGACCTTGCAATGATAGAGACCTTTTTTAACACCTTGGACAATTATTCACATGTCTCTATCATTGCAAGCTCACCGTTCGTCTTACTTTGATACAAAGGACACGGTTACCTTTCAAGATGGCGCAGGGAACTGTGAAGGGGACTATTGCTCGTAGATCGTACTCTTACATACAATAGATGACGTCATAAGATAATCAAAAGTCAAGTGAAACGATTGTAGCAACTACTGGCGAATAAAAATGCGCGTGGCATTTAACGGCGCATACAATTTCCAAACTCCTCTATATGCAATGAAAAACAACTGAGCTCCTTTATCTATCTGTTGTGAATTTCGAGTAAGAAAAAGCTTGGTGCTGAAGGAGTTGTGCTGAAGTTCTGTTGTTGTTTTAGTAACTAGTTAATGTTATTGTTGTTTTGTTTACCTGGGAAGAAACTTCAGCTGGGCAGAGAATTGTGATTCAGCCTGGATGTACGCCATCTTGGGTAACAGTTCAAGGTGGTTTTTCAGTTCTTTACAGACTTCAAACTTCAACCTCAAGGCGGAAGTAGCTCTGAAATAAGATGTATACAGGATACGAACCATTAGATGAAACAACACGAAGGAAGCTTTTTGAACTTTTGTGACGTTACATGACACCATGGCAGCCATATTGAACACATTAACAAAAATTAATCATATCATATTACAAAGACCTTTGAAGTTTTGCGTTTTCGTTTTAGCCAATCAGATCACTCGAACCCAGTTTCCCACCACTTGTTACAGACCAGGAAGACTGGAGAAACCAGAAAAAATCCACAGGGATCGAAAGAACGGACCAATTTTTTGTATTTATCCTGAGCAAAAGGCGATTGGATGACAAAAATTGTCGCCGTCATGTTGGATGACATATGTTCACCCAACATGGCGGCTATTAAACAAGCAAAATGTTATTTTGGATGAGTAAATACCTGTTATGGACGAGTATTGTCGCCGCCATG
This sequence comes from Actinia tenebrosa, assembly GCF_029948245.1. Taxonomy (NCBI): domain Eukaryota; kingdom Metazoa; phylum Cnidaria; class Anthozoa; order Actiniaria; family Actiniidae; genus Actinia; species Actinia tenebrosa. Next base: position 10,023,526 of record NW_028292574.1, on the reverse strand, counting down.
TTGGATGACATGTTCACCCAACATGGCGGCTATGAAATACGCAGTATGTTGTTTTGGATGAGTAAATACCTGTTATGGACGAGTATAGCGTCTTGATACAGCCTGTCGTACATACAGATCTTAAGGTCCACCACTTCTCTCTCTACCCATACAGGAACATCAATGCCACACCCTCGACCTCGTAACATAATCTAGTAAACCAATACATGGTACAGTTTTAAGAGGAATATAAAAACCAACTAGAGGGTTAAGAATTTAAGATTTAGAGAATAGACACTATACCCCGAATTGAAATTTAGCATCCTATTTGAATATCTATTGTTCTGGACCGACTAGCCTCGTGTTCACGTGGAAACAGAAAAGCGTTCTCACATGTATGAGAGACTAGTCAGTCCAAAACAATAGCTATTCAAATTGATCGCTATATTTCGATTCTGCTTATACCTTTACTGTTTGTAAGGTCACTCCTGACTGACTGTCCGGGTTTAGGTGTGGACACAGAGTGTAATGTTGCAAGCGACGTTGCCGGTAACAGTCAATATCGGATGTTGCAACGTCGAAGGCACTTGCATTGCGCGGCACCCCCAAAACAATTTTTCATGCACCGTTGCAGGTTTTGTCTTGTCGTGTGTCTGCAGCCTCAGGGTTGGGGTTTAGGGTTAGGTATTGAATTTAAGACAACTGGTTTTCTATTTGGAGTGGAAGTTTTTCGTGTTTTGGTTAGCCAATGAGAACAGGTCTGTCAAACGATGCAGTCTGCCCCGTAGTAGATCCAAAAGCTACTTACGGGGGGTAGAAATACCTAGGGATCTAGAGGGAAACAGCAAACATAATACTTACAGGGGGATAGATAGTAGATATCAAATGTACTTACTGGGGGAGAGAGAGGATCCGTGAAGGAAATCTCAAAGTCAGCCAAGGCGTTACCAGCTTTGACAGGAGAGAACAAGATTTCTATCTGAATGGTGCTAAAGGGACCGATATGACCTGAAGTCATCTAGAAAAAAAACATAGATTAGCATGCAAAATATATTATACAACGCAATATAGTAATTATACAACACAATATATAATACAACGTAATACCTTCACTAATTTGCAATGGCAGTAAAAAAGAACCACTTTTTGATGGTTGAGGGAAAAATGGTTTCAAGTTACCATTGCAGTGCATTGTGGGACTGTTTAGGTGACGCAATAGACCAGTTTCGAATTTCAAATTACCGCTGTGTTCCTTGATTACAGACTCATTTGCACAGGGTTAGCCTCGTATCAGTGTTTAAATATTCACAAATACCAACGGTAAAGTAAAGAATGCACAACTTCAACAATACGAACACTTTGAAACTCGGACCTTGACTGGAACACGTTAATATTCTGCACAAACTCGAGCAACTCGACCCATTTTTTTCTAAACCAAGGAATGCCTAATACTAGATTCTTACCTTTCCTACTTTCAACCCATCCATGATCAAGACTTCCGTGGGTATAGGAGAACCTGTAGATGGTAACCCTGTGGTGCCCAGATCTTCAGGAGGGGGCTCTTCGACATCCTGTTGAGCGTCTCTTAATGCACCCTCTGTGGCTACAGATGCTTCAAACGTCACTGCACCCCCCTGTTTATCACTGGAAGGTTTGTCATCTCCTTCAGCGTCTTGAGCTGTGAAGTATTTGAAGTTTATTTTTCTTTGTGACAATGTTTCTTTATTAAAAAATATTTTAGATATTACGCGCGCATTGATTGGTCTTCTATCATCTTTTTGTATCAGAAAATAGAGACATGCAGTGCGCAAATCTTTAATAGATATTTTAAAAATATCTTAATTTTGATCGATTGGTTTTAGATCAGGTCGATCAATTGGTCAGTCTGTCAGTCCGTCCGTCCGTACGTACGTCCTTGTATCTGTATCTGAGTCTGTCAGTCAATCGTTCCACAGTCAACGAGTCCTCCACATTCAACTACCTCATCATAACACAATTTGGGGATCTTTTAACAAAATACCCAAGTTAAGAGTTACATGATGACGTGGATTATGACGTCAAATGAATATCAACCAATCACAAACCTTTCTCTGACACCACCGTATTTCCTGACCCGTCTATGTTCCCGCCGATTCCGTCTGTTTTCTGTTGCTCACTTTCAGCATCCACTTCTGCAGCTTGTTCCTCGGTTATTGTCTGTCAAAGCCAAAATAAATCGGATAACGGCTCGGAACAAAGTAATAGGTTAAAAGAAACCTCATAGGAAGGTAATCGATTTGGTATCGAAAAATGAACTAACCATTCCTCCGATGCTTGAGATATCTGATATTGCATCTGAACGGTCCAAACCTAAGGAAACCGAAAAAATATGATTTTATCACTGTTTTTGAGTGTACTCGATGCGCGAAATTGTGAAGATATTTTGGGTGCGTGCGATGAACGTCTGGATGGCGAAGGAGCAGAGAATCAAGGGTGGCCTTTGATTCCTGGACTGCTTACCATTTGGAAACAAATGGTATGTGTCAGTCCAATGGGAAAGTTCCGTGGAAAACTCGGTCTTCTGATTGAAGTAATCTACTTTTCCCGCTCTTTTCGGTTCTTCTGGTAGACGCGTGTACCATTTGCCGGAAGTCAAAGTTTCCCGCTCTTTTCGATTCTTCTGGTAGACGCGTGTACCATATGTCGGAAGTCAAAGTTTCCCGCTCTTCTTTTAACATTATGAATGAATTTCCAACCTGATGGATTGATTTAAATAGTAAGCATCCCTGGTCTCTCCCTGGATTTCGTTTTTTTCTCTCTCTCGCGGTACTCTGGCGATTTGATCACGTATGACCGGTGATCTCGCGCGCTGTTATTGGTTTAACAGATACCGTACCGTGACTATGCTGAAACTGCGATTACGCAATCTCGTCTACTGTAAGGCGACGCGCACCCTAAACAAATGGTTTCTTTATTTTCTGGTTGCATCGTCTACTAAGGAATATTTATGGCTATATATGGAATAGTTACCGGTGATTTTCCTGAACTCAAAGTCCGTGCCCAAGGCGCCGTCATTTTTCATAGTTACTAGTCTTCTCCTTGTTTCACCAACAACCTGATTAGAGAAATCTATCTCTACCACATCCACTGATATCTGAAAAGATGGTACAATCAACGATGTATGATGAGACTGAGGTTCCATTTGAGCTTAATGCAAAGTCGTAAGATTACCATGACTATCAAATTCATCTTCATCACCATTATCTTCACCAATATCATCACTGTCTAGGTAATCATCACCTTTACATCGTCATCATCACTATCATTATCGTCCTCACCACTACCATCATCATCAGCATCATTTCCATCATCACCATCACTATTATCACTACAATCATCACAGTCGTCATCATCACTATCATCATCATCACCAACACCACCACCATCATCACTATCATCATCACCAACACCACCATCATCAACACCATCATCACTATCATCATCATATCACTATCATCGTCATCACCAACACCATCATCTCTATCATCAGCATCATCATCACTATCATCGTCACCATCATCATCATCATCATCATCACTATCATCGTCATCATCATCACTATCATCACTATCATCATCACTATCATCATCATTCTCACTATCATCATCACCACCAACATCATCATCATTATCATCCATCATCGTCATCATAACATAAAACCTATCCAAAAATTCCCTTCCCACACACACTTTTTAAGCTTATTATTTCTGTTTCTTACCTGACATTTCTTGGTCATACATTTAATCGGTAAAGAAAATGGACCAGTTTGAGCTAAGAAGTCTATCTGGCCTTCTAAATCCTCGTTAAGCTGTCGAAATAGAGAAAAGAATGACAATAAATATAATGTGATCAGTCAAATGATCCAATCAAATCAAGGCTTACCATTGGTTTAAAGGTGACAGTCATATCACATGTCAGACCAGCAGACATCACTCCTGGTGGATCAAACCTGTAATGATATCATGCAGTTAAAGTAATGGACATTTAGATATTGAAATGAGGGGGGGGGGGGGGGGAGGGAAAGGTGTAGTGTGGTGCGGTGCTGTGCGGTGCGGAGCGGTGCGGTGCGGTGCGGTGCAGTGTAGTGTAGTGTAGTGTAGTGTAGTGTAGTGTAGTGTAGTGTAGTGTAGTGTAGTGTAGTGTAGTGTAGTGTAGTGTAGTGCAGTGCAGTGTAGTGTAATTTAGTGTAGTAAGGCGTACTGTTGTGGTATGACGTAATGTGTTGTGTGATTTCTTATGTTGTGGTTTGGTGTGTCGTGGTATGGTTTGGTGTGATGTGTTGTGGTGTGGTGTGTCGTGGTATAGTTTGGTGTGATGTGATGTGTTGAGTGATGTAATGTGTTGTGTGACTTTATATGTAGTGGTTTGGTGTGGTGTAATGTGTTGTGGTGTGATTTGACGTGTCGCAGTGTGATGTGTTGTGGTTTGGTATAATATTATATCATGTGAAGTGCTGTGCTATGATCTGTCGTGGCATGATGTGATGTGTTGTGGTGTGTGTGATGTGAATTGAAGTACTGTGGTGTTTCGTGACGTGATGTGATGTGACAAAGTGTGAAGTATAAGCATCCACCGTCTATGACAATCTTTTTCCCCTTCATAACAAAGGTTTTACTTACTGTACATCTATGAAGTCTTTGAGGACGTGTGACATCCCCACGTATTTACAAAAGTTTTGTGTGTAGGAGATGTTTGTCAGAAGAACTTTTTTGCGGTAAGATTTGCCCACGTCAAAATCCTGTTGGGAAACAATTTTAAGGATAAGAAACAATTAAATGAAAGACACGTTACTATTGATGACAATGTTGATGATGATGATGATAGTGATGATGATGATGATAGTGATGATGATAATAATAATGATGGTGATGGCGATGATGATAGTGACAATGTTGATGATGATGATAGCGATGATGATGATGACAGTGATGATGATGATGATAGTGATGATGATAAATGATGATGGTGATGATGATAGTGACAATGTTGATGATGATGATAGTGATGATGATAAATGATGATGGCGATGATGATAGTGACAATAGTGATGATGATGATGATGATAGTGATGATGATGATGATGATGATAGTGATAATGATGGTGATGATGATAATAATAATGATGGTGATGGCGATGATGATAGTGACAATGTTGATGATGATGATAGTGATGATGATGATGGTGATGATGATGGCGATGATGATAGTGATGCTGACTGACCTTAAATATAACGATTTCTGGTTTGCTGTAGAACGCGCAACCCTGAAAATACAAACAATGACAACTTAATTGACAAAAAAGAATAATCCAGGTTAAATAAGGATGTTATAACCTTGTTTTAGCCCGAAGTTATAGCAAACAATTCTCATAACAGTGCCTTGGTGTCAGTAGTTTGCTGAATTTCAAAGAGGATACATAAAAAACTATGCGCAATAGTGCAAATGGATTGTCTGAATCGGAACCATAAATTAGCTTCCTCTACCTTGAATTCTCGGCCAGCAGCGACCTGCTTCTGTACGATTCCCGCTCTCTGTTTCATTAAAGACCGATCCATGATATCCTGTTCCATCTTGCTCGGCAGTTGATTGGTGAATTTTAGTTTACTGGTTTTATTGTGGACTCCCTGCAAATTACCATTCATTAAACACAATTATTATATATTAATGATATCTATTTGTATGTGTTTTGAACGAGAGGTGGTTAGTATGAGGTGTAGGCACTGAGGGTGGTCACTGCCAGGGTTTCTTTACGTCCTCAGTGGTTCTTTTACGTCCCTTCGATATTGGTTGACCCCGAGTGTTGGTCCGGTCAAGGCTTGAACCACGACCTCCCGCACAACAGACCGACGCTCTTACCAACTGAGCTAACCGGATGGCGATACTCAAGATAGCATGCGTCTGTATCCATCAAGATGGCGGCTGTTTCATTGCTAATCATTTCTCAAGGGATTTTGAGTCACATGGTTGCACACGCTTTATTGGACCTTTATATTGTTTCAGGTCGAGGTTAAATCGACAAAAAGAAAAATTTCCGCTTTTGTGAGCAGCTGGACCCGGAAATACGTCACAACGTAAAACGTCTATGAGCAATAACGATCACGTGACTTACTTTGTCGCCGGTGTCTTCCCATAAACCTTTGAATTCAGGTACGGCAAGATCTTCCGTGACGTCAGCATCAGAATCCCTGGGAAAAAAAGACGGAAGAAGTTAATAGTGTAGAAAACGAGATGGGCTTCCTGTGTTGGATTACTTACCCGCCTTTAGCTTCATCTCTGCTTGTCTCGCCATAGGGAGAAAAATCATCATCATCAGATGACACGGCAACAAGTCGACCACCAAACCGTTGATCCTGTGAAATGAAGATAACAAGTTTGAGTAGCCAATACGGATGTGGTTGCGTGCCGTTACCGTGCCGTGTTCGATAATTTTGATTGGCTGTGTAATTGTTGCGCGCGCTGCGATTGGTCCGAGGAACACTTTAAATTTCTCATCGCGGTAGTGATGCATTCCATGTCGTTCTGTTTCACAGTAAATGGACGATACGGCAGCCATCTTGGATTGCAATGAAAAATGAGACATGCAGGCGTCAAATAAAGCTTAACAGCTATCCACAAGAGAATACAACAAAAGATAAATTAAGACGGCACATCGATCGCCTTTACCCATAAAAGAAAGACAAACACACGAAACTCTATATAGTTTTCGTCATCTTTGTTTTGTTTTGCCCCCTGGCAAAGATGGCCGCCGTATCGTCGAAGTTGTCCATTGAAATCTTGTCTAGTATAGCGTGACATTCACAGTCAATTGAAATTTTGTCTAGTATAGCGTGACATTCACAGTCAGTTGAAATCTTGTCTAGTATAGCGTGACATTCACAGTCAATTGTAATTTTGTCTAGTATAGCGTGACATTCACAGTCAATTGAAATCTTGTCTAGTATAGCGTGACATTCACAGTCAATTGAAATCTTGTCTAGTTTAGCGTGACATTCACAGTCAATTGAAGTCTTGTCTGGCTTAGCGTGACATATAAAACATACCCCTGTATCTTCTACGTCAGCACTATACTCCATTGAAGAAGATCCACTTGTCGACTTGAAGAACTTGGGTTTTGGACGCCGTCTCGTTATTCGCTTCACAAAACAAAACATAAGAGTTACGTCGGCAGAGGAAGGCGCGTGTGCGCTTAGGTACCCGTTGAGAGGTAGGGGGTTAAAAGACCCCTTGCAGCACGTCGTATTGCAGCTCAATTTGGAGGATAAAACAATAGGTTTCTAATTCTCACTGAGATTGAAATTCTTTTGTTTTGTCCTCCAAAGCTCCTTTGACGTCAAATGCAAGGGGTCTGTTGCTCTACAGCATTTAGAACAGATATTTTCAGCTTGACCGTAATGTTTTCTTATTTCAGATTACGTGTGACTTCATTCCCTCGAGTATCATTTCTTTGTTTAACGGTTGCACATGAGAAGACACTATGAATATGGATACAACTGAAACAAAGAATCTTGTTCTCTAGGGAATGACACGTGGTCTGAAATGGGAAAATATTACGCCCGAGCTAAAAATGTCTTTTGTTTTCAGAATCAAGACTCGAGTACGCTTAAAACACAAACGTATACTACACTGCACTCATCCATTTAGTCCCACTGTAAGGTAAAACATCTACCTTGGACCGTTCGCGTTGTTTGTCCGGCCAAAGCTGTGGTTGCTGTTGGTAACGCTTCTTTAGCTGTTTCTCTTCTTTTAGAATATTCTCAGCTATTTCAATCTGGAAAATTGGAAAATGGGGGGAAATCGTCATTTCCGGTAACGTCACATGATATATGAAATGAGCCAATCACAATAAAATTTAGTAGACCAATCAATAATGAAGTTAAATAAGCCAATCAAAAATGAGATTCTAACCTGTCTTTCTCGTTGTCGTTTTTCAAACGCCCTGGATAAGAAAGAAAGTAAGAGAAAGTGAGAGGGAAAAAAGATAAATTCTGATTAATAATAGAACTTTTCCGAATTTGCTAGAGTGGCCATGAAACAGTGTCTCCAAGTCGAGGGTGAACCTGATAAAATACAGTAAATGTATGAACACATCAAGTCAAGCCTCGACTTGAAACCATTGTTTTGCGGTCACTCAAGCAAATTCGGGAAAGGTATCTTGATGAGCAACAAATTAAAAAGGTATTCAACAAACCATGTGCATTTTAAAAGTGTGCTATATTGATAGGAGATTATAAAATAATTGGGATACTACGCGCGCTATGATTGGTCGAAAACCATGTTTGATGAGAGTATCAAAACACGCTATCGTCATTTTTAATCTATCGCGCGCGCTCATTGGTCAATTTGAATAAGACGGCACGTAGGGAGAATTTACTTAGACTTTGCTTTTTCTCGATCTTTTCGCGCGTTTGTTATTTTATAAAACGGATCAAAAACAGTTTTCTGTGTTTGATACTCTGATCAAAACACTTGGGATGTTGGGAGAACACTCGAGAAGCTGGTAACCACTCCGCTACGCGTCGTGGTTTCCTACGCTCCTCTCGTGTTCTCCCAACATCCCGCGTGTTTTGATCAGAGTATCAAACACGGAAAGCTGTTTTTGATCTGTTAAATCATTATACTAGACATACACGTGTGCTTCTATTTCTGTATGTGCATGCAGTATGTATATATGTGTGCATATATTTACGTATGTGTATGTCGCTACATATATGTAAATTATGTGCATCTATGTACATATTTCATGTGCGTATTATGTGTGCGTGCGCTTGTGTGCGCAAGTATTTCTCAGTATTAGTACATATTTATAGATATTACTTTTATTTTTTAATTATCTTGCTGTAAAGCGCTATATAAATACTCTAATAAAAAGAATGATGGCTTACTCTTTATCCCGTTCAAACTGTCTTATTCGTTTCCGCCTGGTCATAACCTCGTCTGGGTTGAGTCCTTGGGCCAATAGTTCTTCGCGCTCTTGCTGTTCCTCTTCTTCGCGTTCGCGCGCGAGTTTTGCATCTCTTGCTTGTAAAGCGCGCAAATTCTCCTGTAAATGGGATAGAGATGAAATGATCAAATCAGCATTTGTACGAACCAGAAAGCGAGGGTGGAATCAAGGATAATGTAGTATTATTGAAATACGCGAGTTTTGCGCCTCTTGCTTGTAAAGCGCGCAAATTCTCCTGCAAATGGGATAGAGATGGAATGTTCAAATCAGCATTCGTACGATCCAGAAAGCGAGGGTGGAATCAAGGATAATGTAGTATTATTGAAATTTTTCACTCTTCTCCTGAACTCGGAACCACACGTGAGTAGAATTCGTTAGGTCTCTTCCTTGTTTCCATGGTGTTTCTATGGGTTTTCTCGCCCTCTTATCTCTCATTACATTATCTCTCTTCATACAAAGCTCGTAATTTACCTATTACGCATGTTCTTATCTCTCATTATCTTAATTACGTTGTTTTTGTATATCATCGATATTTGTAGTCATATTTAATGTAAGACGTACTTTGTTAGTTTCAATGTTCCTTTTGAGCGACAGAACGGCCTCCATTTTGTCATCGAGTTCATCGCGTGATCTTTCTTCTTCCTCTGCTTTTTTCTGACGAACTCTGGAAAACAAGGTATTAACACATTAACCTTGAAATCCACATCAATGTCATCATCATTGTCATCGCCATCACCATTACCATCACCATCATCATCAACCCATTATCATCGTTAGCATCATGATCATGATCATCATAACCATAATCACCATTCTTATCTTCATTAACAGCAACAGCTGCACCAGCGGTATCATCATCACCATCATTACCATCATCACTATCATCATCATCACCGCCATCATCATCATCACCACCATCATCATCATCACCGCCATCATCATCATCACCACCATCATCAATCATCACCATCATAATCATCATCTTCACCATCACCACCATCGTCATCATTGACACTTGCATACTTACCTTGACATTGTTTCTTTAAGGAACTTCGTAGCATGTTCTCTGTTTCTTTTAGCAGCTGTCAATGCTTGTCTGTGTTTTCGTTCTCGCTCTCGTAAAGCGGACACATGTTCCCTTGAAAGAAAAATTATTACTATTAATTAAGACAGTCTTAAATCCTGAACAGTATTCTGAGCAGCAATGTAGCAATGTGTATCCATTGATTGACATCTGTGTGATGATAATCCTCATCATCACCACTACTGTTGTAGTCATATTACCATCACCATCATCATCCGATATCATGATCACCTCTACTGTGATCGCCACTCATATCGTCATAATATTAATTTCTATAATTCTCATCATGCATCACTATCGATGATCATTATCATCATCACTATCATCATCATTACCATGATCATCATCATCTTGATAGTCGTCATAGTCATCATCAACACCACCACCACCACCACCACCACCATCATCATCACCATGGTCATTGCGCAATCACCATCACCACCACCATCATCATCATCATCATCACCATGATCATCATCATCTTGATAGTCGTCATAGTCATCATCACCACCACCACCACAATCATCATCATGATCATTGAACAATCATCACCACCATCACCATCACCATCATCATCACCATGATCATCATCATCATCATCAAAGCTTACTTTTCCCTGGTTCTGCGTCTTCTCTCAGCTATAGCAGCATTAGCATTTTCTCTTCTTGCTCTGGATACAGATTGCTCTTGTTTGTGTTTTTCATTCATTCGATCATTTTTCTCCACTTCTTCACCAGCCATCAAAAACTTGCCCTGTTCAGCTATTGCCTGAGCTAATGCATACCTAAAAAAAGAAAAAAATCCCTTGCATCAAGACTTTAAGACTTTTTATTCTTCACACAAGGGAGAGTCCTAGCAAACTCTACTTCCATGTGATGCCGAGCCCAGGAATCAAACTTGAAACGCCAGAGAAACCCTTCCAGTCTACACCATCGACCTGATAAAGACTAGCAGTATCCCTCCCAACTGCCACAATCATGAGACATATGAATAAGTACAATCTTTGAATAATGAAATATGATGTAATCAAATACAATACTTACTCAGAATCCTCTAGTTGACTGGTTACCTGTTTCATCACATCTTTTTCATTGTCCAACTCTGTACTGAGCTTAGAGTGTTGAGATCTAAGTCTACCAAGAGATGCCCTGAGAGAAAAATTATTTATTGATTAATAATTCAGCGTGACAAACCTCTGGGGGAATGAAGAGCTAATGTTTTGCAACTTGTCGGGATATCATCGTTATTCCTTTCGTATCCTTTGGGATACTCACGAATTTTTAAAAAACAAAAGAAAATGAATCCCCTGGAGGTTCGTCACGCTGAATTGAGAAAACATTGTCACGCCACGAATAAGGTCTATTAACTTAAGAAAATCTAATCAAACCAACAATCAGAGCAGTGAGAGTTGGAACACTGGTCATGCCATTAATGATCATTCCTAGTCTAGTGTATATGTGCTCCAATCATGTCTAGTCCAGGAACCAATCAGATTTTTCATTCCTGTCAAGAGCCAACTGAGGAGGAAGGGGGTTATAATCAATTGATTGTTGTAATAGATGCTTTGCACCATCACATCAACCTGTGTCACATTGATGAGAGGCAAGCAAAGGGGCTGATACCGGATTTTGTTCAGGGGGGTGCTGCACACAAAGTTAACTCAGGGGGGTGCACCCCTTAGAATCAAAAGGAAAAACCAGTATTGGTTACTTCAAAGTAGGGGCACAAAGTCGAACCAGGGGGGTACACACCCAATGCACCCCCCCTGAATACACCCCTCGAGCACTTACATATTCTGACAATTCTCTGCATCTGTGATTTGTTTCTGGACATCTTCTATTTGTTTTTCCAAACATTCAATGTTGTCGTGGCATTTCTTTAACTCCTCTCTGCACCATAAACAAGAATCCCAGTTAGTCAAGGCAATATTGGGGACCATCCATTTTTTCAATGGGAGGGGAGGGGAGGGTTGAAAGTTATCCATTAGGGATCATCCATTTTTTACCAGGGAAAGGGGGGCTGTTTGATATCTGATCACCCTCGCCTGGCATTGTTGTATGATAAAAATATCTCCCCCTTTTTTCCATTCAGTTTATTGTAAAATTGCTGTGAGACTTGGATTTTTTGGGTGGCCTGTTTCTTGAGCCTATCCCAATCTGGAGGCATTAATACTAACATACTAACAAATCACTCATGATTGTAAGCTTCACAGCTGTTGCTAGCGCCTAAATACGCAGCCCTCCACTGATCTTGTAAAGCGCCATTGAGCTCCTCGAAATGGAGCCATATAAATTCATCCCTTTATCTTTTTACCCTTTAATTACTTGCCTTGACTGAATGACAATATAATCTTTCTCCAAGACTTGTTCACTCAGCTGATCTAAATGTCTTCGTAGAGCCTGTAATCTAAGCTTTTCCTGGAATTTTTACAAAAATCATTTCATTATTTGACTTGTACAGCCTTGCTCCTGCCCTCTAATAAAACCTTTGGTTAAACTCAAGTGACGGGGGCTGGACAGGTTGACATGAGTTGACTGGAAAAACCTGTCCCGCCCTCCCCAGTTTACCCACGCTTTATTTATTAATTTAGCAGGATCTTTTTACAACAAAACGTCATGATAAATGATAAAATGCTTATTGATTGGGTTAGGTCAAGTTGGACTAGAATATATTTGGCTCCTGGTCATTTTTAAGCCGCCCTGGGAAGATCTGGAATCGATAATAATGACATCTGCAATAGAGACTAGAAAGACAGCTGCAGTAATTTATTGAAAAAGGATAACAAATTATTTTATACCTGTCTGGTTTGCTGTGCTATTGGATTTGAAGAATAGTCGTCATCTTTCTCACCACCGTCAACACTCCTACAATAAATCAAACCCAAAATACTAATTTAAAAATTATTCAAAATCACATAAAATTTATTACATGTAAATCAATACATACATGAATAGTCCCTTTTCTCATTCGGTAAATACCGCTGTGTTTTATGACTACAGACTCATCTGTACAGGCTTAGTCTCGCTTAACAGCAAATCATTTGCAAAAGTCAACTGTGATATAAAGGATGTGCAAGTTGAACAATACCAATGTTTTGAAATCCCACTAACTTTTAATGGTATCTGTTAATAGCTGACTTATAAATGAAGCTCGGCCTGTGTATATGAGTCTGTAGTCTTCAAAAGCAGCGATATACATTGAATGCCAAAACGGATGTATTGCAAAGATGTTAGCCATCTGATCAAAGAAAGATGAGAAAACGTTTTGAATAGTGATGAAGATAGGGACATGTTTTTAACACTTATCAGATTTGAGGTAATGGTTTTTTTCACTGTTGATGGCTACTTTGACAGGTATATCACATGCATTCAAGTGAAAGGTTCATTAGCCTACACCTGAGATTGCTTCAGGTATACTTTAAATGTCGGTATGTATTCATAAAATTAATATTTATCTTAAACATATATAGGCATACAAGAAATGCCCATTTTTCTATTTAATATATCTCTCTCTTTTTTTCCTTTCTTCCTATATTTAGGTCATGAAATTAACACTAGCAAACTTGCAAAATGTGGGTGAAATTTTGTACTGTATTTACAAGTGACAAAAAATTTAACTAGCCAAGTTTTGTAATTAAGTATGACCACAGTCCAAATATTGAAAGGGTTGAAAAGTTTAGAACCTGCATCAAGTAAAGCTTGTTATTCACTGCGTCCGATTGCTAATGACTTTGAAATGTTTGCTAACGAGAACGAAACTTACTAGCAAGGTTTTGCTAGTGGGTTTAAGAGTTAATTTCAAGCCTTGATATTTAACTGTGTTTTATTCATTTATTTATTCATTTCATGCATTCTTTTCATTTTCCTTTCTTATGACATTCTTTCTAGTTTCTCATGTTTCTCAACTGTTAAACAAAGAAATGATACCAATGGGAATAACACATGGTCTGAAACGGGGGAGGGGGGTTGGAAATAGCATAATGCTGAACAAGGTCTATTATCACCATACACTTACCCTGTGAGAGAGCCCTCATCGCTGAAATAGTCCTTGTCAACATCTGATGAGGGGTCACTGTCAAACTCTATTGGACCTACAAAAAGGATTAAAAGGATTAAAGAGATAAAAAAGAAAAGTGAAAAGAAAAGAAAGAGTTGGAAATAAAGAGAAAGTGAGAAATAAGAGAATAGAGAATAGAAATTAGAAGTCTGAGCAGAGAAGTGACAAGAATAATAATAATAATAATAATAACTTTATTAATGTCTCTAATCTTCTAGCCGGGCACAAGTGCCCTACTAATCGGGGAGACAAGAAGAGAGGAAAAGAGAATAAAAAAGAAGAAATGAGAAAAGGAAATAAGAGGAGAGGAGGGAAGAGGAGAAGAGCTAGGAGGATCCATACAAATTTCTAACCTTCATTTACAATATAGTCCCCTTCACAGTTCCCTGCACCATCTTGAAAGGTAGCCGTAGCTTTGTATCGAAGCGAGACGAACGTGAGCTTGCAATGATAGAGACCTGTGAATAATTGTCTGAGGTGTTAAAAAAGGTCTCTATCATTGCAAGGTCACCATTCGTCTTGCTTCAATGCAAAGGCATCGCTAACTTTCAAGATGGCGCAGGGAACTGTGAAGGGGACAATTGTACTATTGTATTGGACTAAAGCATCACAAATTGAATGGTTGCAAGCTATAATTTTAATTTATATACTATGTAAAATTAGAAAAATACCAGAAAGTCGTATTTTTTATCTCTCCAATTATTTATTTAAAATGTCATTGAAACAAAAACATTTGAAGACGATGTCCTGATTTAGTGATTTGTTAAAGTCAACAAATGTACATACATACGTACATCCGTTTGATACTATAGTTATTAACAATTATAAAATTCATTTTTACCTCCATCTGAGCTCCAACGATTATGAAAACCAACTACTTCAGCTTGATTAGTCCCTTCTTCTTCTTCTTCTTCGTCTTCATCTTCGGCTCCTGGTTCATACTCATCGAGATCAGAACTCTCCAGTTGTTTTGACAAGATGTGCTCAACACCATTCATCTCGTTTTCCGACGGTCTTTCCTCTAAACTAGACGACGCTTCCATATTATCATTAACTCGATAGTTTAAACTCCTCAAATAGCCTCGCTTATCAAGAAAATTAAACGCAGTAAAATTTTTTGTGTCGATTAAATTTTTTAAATGGCGCCAGACGTGAAGAAAGTGTTCAGACTAACACTTCATTTTAAAAAGGAAGGAAACCTCAAAGACGTCATCTTCTAAGCATTTAAGTTGCCAACCAATGAGGCTGTCGTAGTTTTGATGTCCAACTGCTGTAGTACTCCAGTATATCGTAATATTATCACAAATATCTCCCCTGGTTTTGATTCAACAAATTAACGCTCAAAAAACACAAACAAGTCTGGATGACCTGCAACAAAATCTTGGCCAAAAAACCACGAGTAATTATCCCACAGGCTCCAAACTAACAAAGAAAGTTCCTTATGCGTTAGTCTCTGAGTGTATCCTTCGTATTTTTCGTAGGAAGAGGATTTTGATGTATTATTGTGGTGGAAAAGTCGAGCTTTTGGTTTTTCTGTCTTTTTTCAAAACAAATGAGCGCGGCCATGACAGCACTGAGTAACCAAGCCATCCCATCCCCCGCGCTACTCACCAGTCTACCAGTCCATACTCCTAGTTATGACACACCATCAACAAGTATAAAACACCTGATATACACACATATATACACTTGTATAAATCATGAAGATCTTAGGATACAGAAACTTCCAAGCCATCATTCATACGTGCCTTAGGAGTAATATCTTATATGTCCAGAGCTTAAAGGTATTTTTCTTGTGGAGTATGATGATTGGAGATTATGTAAGAAGTTGTGTATCGTAGTATTCGTTATACCTTCAGTAAATGAGTACTAGTTCTACATCAGTTATCTGTAGTTAGAAATAGAATGGCTTGCTACTTAAGTTGGGCTTTTTATCTAAATTATAATGAATAATGCTAGACAGATAGATAGCAGCGTTTTGGGATATGATATTTGACATTGTACAACTGATAGCTGGTCATTTAGTAGCAAGATTATTGGTTGACAATGTATAAATATACCAATTACTACTGTATTTGGCTGTGAGACATATTTTCTTTGTAAAAATTTATTGTATTATTTGTCAGAATTTACAATCCCATAGTTTACCTTGATTCTCCTTTTTCCTATGTATACCAACCTTATTATAAAGGCTTCTGTGGTAAAAAAGCAGTCTTATGCCATCTCTTTGCACACCCAGGTACCCAGTAGATTTATTTCAAGGGTATGTTTCCCAAGATCAAGTCTTAATCCTCGTACTAGTAGAAGTATATTACAGAGAGCCGAGAGTGGACCTCACAAGGACCAAGCATTTGTGCGGTCTTCTAAGAGAGGCCCCATTTCCTGGACATCATTTGTGTTGTTTGCTCTTGCTGGTGGTGGAGTAGTTTATTATGTAAAATACTTGAAAGAAGAAAAGGAAAAAGGTAGAGTATGCAAAATATCATGTGTTCGGGCTACCTGTGGATTCACCACAGCGTGCCCAACATTTTTATTTGGATTTTAAGAGGACCATTTTTCAGTCATCTTGACAGCTACCCTTGATCTTGATACTTGATCTTGACTGACCAAATTATGGTTAGAGACATATAATATGCTTCCTCTCTTGATTCCTTGTCTCTAGAACAAACAGGTCCTAATCTCTTCTTTTTCTTATATCCAGAGAAAGAAAAAGAGAAGCAGAAGTCTATAGGTAAAGTAGCCCTTGGTGGTCCATTTGACCTGATAGATAACACAGGTAAACCAGTTACTGACAAGGATTTTAGAGGCAAATGGCTGTTGATATATTTTGGCTTCACACACTGTCCTGATATCTGCCCAGATGAACTGGAGAAGATGGCACAAGCAATTGATGCTTCTGGTAAGATTAGCTATAGTATACCTACAGCCGCCATTAACAACAGCAGCTATGAAACATATCACCACCAACAACAGTAACATTGACAACAACATTAGCAACAAAATTTTATTTGCATGTATAATCTGTAGTTTGTGTTCATTCATTATGGTTCGAATGAGAGTGGTCCCAAGACTGATCTTTGAGGAACACTATATTATATAGTATTTAACTAATCATATTCAGTTAGATAGAATGATACAAACTGTCTCGTTTTTACAATAACATTTATGATACTGTAAACCAATGAATGATTGTTGTTCTGACTTATTTTCTGACTAATTTTCCTTGATTTTATCAGACAAGGCAACCAAAGGCAAAGTTAAAGAAGAGCTACAGCCATTATTTATTACAGTAGATCCAAAAAGGGATGATCCTAAGGCTATTACAGAATACTTGAAAGGTAAGGAAGAAAATAGATGACACAGATGATGATGATGCTCAGTTGATGATAACACTGATGATGATGAGTTGGAATAGTGAGGATGTTGATGGCTAGGATTAATGATGATGTTAGTGATGATGTTGATGATGATGGTGGCGATGACAATGGTGATGATGATGATGGTGGTGATGGTGATGATCATGGTGATCATGATGATCATGATGGTGATGATCATGGTGATTAATGGTGATAATGGTGGTGGTGGTAGTGACGATGATGGTAAAGATGATAGTACGTAGAGTGAAGGAGATGATGAAGTTCTCAACTTTTTTTGCAGCAAGTTCACTTTCCATTTCAACTTATATAAATAAATCATCCTTTAATCATCAGAATTCCACCCCAAACTGATTGGTCTAACAGGACCAGTAGAAAAAGTAAAAGAAGTATGCAAGTCGTACAGGGTTTACTTCAGCGCTGGACCAGCAGATGATGACGATGATTACATTGTAAGTATGATACACAATAATTATTCCTTTGGTCTTTAGTGTTGCAGGATGCATTATATTTTGGCTAACTTGCCATTCTCTATAATTGCAGTGTATTGTTTAGCTCCAAACTCATTGTTCTCTTCTATTGTCTTATTGTCTTCTTGATGTCCTGCAACACCAAGAGACAGCCAGAAAACTAGAGAACCCAGATAAAAACCCTCATAGCTCAGTCCTAAGAGAACCATGGAACTAATAAGCAACTCTACTCATGTATGATACGGAGTTCAGGAATCGAACCAAGGTTGCATTGTTGAGAGGCGAGCACTCTCACTGCTAAGTGTGTTCATCCAAGAGCACAATTAATAAGATTTCAGTCTATAAAATCTGCAACTTATAAGAAACTCTTATTTTTTCACAGGGAGGGGTGGGTCGGTGGAACATCAAAAATATTGTTCCAGTTTGCAATCAAGTCATAAAGAGGGATTAGGAAAATACGAAAAGTATGACACACCTATTTTCCACAAGCCCTAACCACCCCCCCCCCCTCCCCACACACACACTCTCGACTAAACAATTTCTAATTATTTATTTTTACAATTGTTTTAAGGTTGACCATACCATTATCCAGTACCTAGTGAACCCTGATGGAGAATTCATGGAATACTTTGGGCAGAACAAAGATGCTTCACAGATAGCTGCTTCAATAATCAATCACATGCTTAAATACAGTCTCTCCAAATAATTTAAGTCTTTAAATTCAATGCCAAATATTCGCCGCAAAAAACGCCAGTGTAAACGGGGCTTTAGAATCTGTGTTGTGTCGAAACGCGTTTTTGATTGTTAGAATTTTTCAAGCCATCTATTTAAAAGAGTTTTTTTTTCTTAAGAAAAAAACTGTTAAAATTATTATTTTTTAACTTGAAAAGCAAAGGTTATGGATGTGTCGTGCATGTCTCGTGATTGGTTCAAAAGGTGACGTTTGTTACCTTGACGTACCACTTGCCTTGCTTAAGGTTCTGCAAAATAGTTTCGATTTGATTTCCCGTCCCCTCCCTGGAGTGGACCTTTTTTCACTGCACGTTTATCAAGGATTTTAGTACGATCTACGATCTTTAGTTCTAGTGTATAGATAGGATTACTCGTTTTTTATTTGAACCAGCATTGACGTAATTGCCGCCTGGTGTCTCTACTTGAAACTTTAATAATTTATCAAGGTTCGTTACGCTAATTTAATCCTTTAAACAATTATTCTATCGTTGCCTAATATTGGCTAATTATCAGCTAATAATGGCGTAAAACTGCTATACATGACGTTAGAGTGCGTACCATATATCCGTGAAAATCTCGTGTAAGAAACTGCACAAATTTGCACAAATTAGTAAGTTCAGTAGACCTCAGTAGACCGTAGACCTACAAAACTTTGCATTAAGTTGTACAAATTATGTTAACTTTTTCACGGGTTTATGGTATGCACTCTATTTATAATAAAGTAACTAAAACTCTGTGTAATAGATCTATGTTTGCAACAATTTTGATCCATGGCTCCGATTCTCTCGGAAAAGTTTCCATAAACAAGAAAAAGTGCAGTAAAGACACGGGTAAAGCAAAGAAAAGGAGAAGAAGCTGGAAAAAATAAGTGAAAACTGAAGTGTGGTAAAGCAAAAACGAATAGCCAAAATAAATTCATTTGCACAATATACAAACAAAAACTTGAAAGAAAAAAAAAAAAAAAAAAAAAACTCGTGAAATAACGGTGGAGATTGAAAATTCTACTAATAAAATTATTCGTTAGAGATATTCCTTAAAATTTAGTCCTAAAAGAGATAGTCAGAAATCTTGTGCTTAGTTCTTATTTTAATTGCGAAACTCGGGAGTTTTTTCTTGAATTCAATTACAATTTATTATTACATGAAACGAGGACGGATAAGTTGCGGTCATGTCACACGACGCATGTTGTTGCACGCAATACTGCTGAAGTACAAAACAACCCTACTTCAGCAACGTTGCTTGCAATTTTGCGCGCAATGTTGCACGTTTGTGTGCGTCTTAACATTTGCTTTACATTGTTTTGTGCTTTCAGATTGTCTCACACTCCCAGTGTCTTGAAATAAACATTTCGTTTCCTCGGCGTTGCATTTAGGGATAAAAAATAATTTGTTCAGAATACGAAGTTTACTTTCGCGCAGAAATATCCGCTGGATTAGCTTCGCCAATCAGCGCACTTTCATTTTCCCACCAAGCTTAGTCTTGCCCGCCATTTTTCAGTTTTGAAATTTTGAAAGGCCCTGGCTAAACGAGGAAACACATGTTTCCCAAAATGTTTCCAAAGGTGGCAAAACTGTCAGGGAACATCGGGAAACATGTTTACTCAATATCGGTTAGCGCATGCGCACTTTCAAGATAGAGTTAGCATTTTTGCGTCTTGGAAGCAAAATTTGTTGCACGTAGCAATGTTTCGCATGTGGCTACTTTGGAATCATCGGTGAACATCCTTGCGGGGAAAATGTTTTTTCGTTTAGCCAGGGCCAAAAACTATTCCTTATGAATGCGCGCGAATTATTATCTAACAGGACTGCCTCAAAGACTTTATTTTCTCATTTCTAAATTTTAGAAACCTGTCAATTAGTTATTGATCGGAGCGTGCGTTCCAGCGAACGGAAAATGCATGGTTCATTCGGAATACAAACTTACTGGAGAAAAAAAAATCCCTCTAAAATTCTAACTTCTTTTGAACCCTGCTGAATTAAATATTCTAGATGCTTCTGAAAATGTTAAATAAGAATTATATCAAGCGCGTAATCCTGAGATTTTAGGAGATTTTCAAGGAACATTTCAAGAAAAATGTGACAATTTAGCGTCCGTGTTAGAATATAAATAACATGTCGGGCAGTCTGCTTTTATTAGAACTTCCTATTGTGCGGTGTTCTTAATTCATTTAAATTGTTACAAGTTTTCAATATTTTCAAGCTGAGATGAATTGGTACAAAAAATATCTTATTGTAAAGTAAAATCTGAACTTTTCTAAAAATGTGTATCGAAAAAGAAGACACAAAATATGCACTGCTCCAAGAAGACAATTCAACTCCCCGTCTATTTTGCGTAAAACTTTACAGCGGATCCTTTTTTTACTGTTGTAAAGCTTAATTTCTTTTCTACGAATAAATGAAATAAGGATTAAAACAAAGAGACCAACGCTTATTTATTTAATGCAGACCTTCTCGCTCCATCGGCTTGAGAATTTGCAATGCAGATTTTCACCTGCATAGAAACAAACTAACCTGACAACGACTGAGTTCTGTAGAAGACAAGCTCGCTTAGTAAATAGTTACTTATAGTTTCGAGATGGACAACGGTTAAGAGGCTAACGTGCCTGGGTTGTCAAGGCCTAGAGACTGGAAGCCCTAAAATGAACTTTGTTTACAAATACTAATCTAGGCGATCGAGGAGATTTAGCGCAAGTTACATTTAACAGAATCGTTCAAAAGTATTGTAACACTATGTATGAAACAGCTGAGTTGACCGCTGGCGTAAGACTCTTGAGAAAAGACAGAAGTAGAAACTCGATGAAGCCATAAGGAGACAAAAATAAGTGATTTTTTATAGTAAAAAATTCTACAGCTGTTTATGGCGTATCGAGGGAAAAGAAATTTTACTCGCAGAGTCGTTCCTGAAGACCGAAGTCTTACCCGTGAGTACAGCTCAAATGAAAGCGAAGGTGATTATGAGCAAAGCGATGATCGCGAAGAACCAAAATACGAAGACCACGAGAGGCGAAGTCAAAAAGTTTTGCCAAAGATTAACAAGGAAAACGAAACCCGAAAAACAATGGATCAGTCAAGATACGTTCCGTCAAATGAGAGTAGAATTCCAGTTGCAAGACGAGGAACAAGCAAACGCGGTGTACCAAATTCAAAAAGAGACGAACCAGTTACACCAGTTCGTGAACGATTTAGAGCACGCTACCGGCAAGGGGATCAAGACTCGTCCACCGCAAACGAGGGCAAACGAAGTAAATTGAATAAAAACAGGACTAATAACTT
This sequence comes from Actinia tenebrosa, assembly GCF_029948245.1. Classification (NCBI taxonomy): domain Eukaryota; kingdom Metazoa; phylum Cnidaria; class Anthozoa; order Actiniaria; family Actiniidae; genus Actinia; species Actinia tenebrosa. Next base: position 10,001,579 of record NW_028292574.1, on the reverse strand, counting down.
GTCAAAAAGAGTAATTTTTTATCGAAACGGAGATAAACACTTCAAAGGAAGGTCATTTATCATCACGAAGCAACGATACCGTTCGTTTGAAAACCTACTAGAAGATTTATCAAGGGCAATTCCTTTACCGTATGGAGTTAGAAACATTTTTTCTCCTGACGGCCAAATAATTAATTCTATTAATGAGCTCGAAGATGGTGGCCACTACATCTGTTCCTCTGGGGACCAATTAATCAGAAATATCAATTATAATACCGAAAAAAGAAAGGAAAAAAGCGATGATATTCCTAGCGAAGGCATAAAAAATATTAAACTTGCTGTCCCTTCCGACAGCTCTTCAAATTCAAGTTCCCCGAGAATAAATAATAAGACTCCAAAACCTAGAGTTATTACTATTATTAATAACGAAAGAAACCTAAAATGCAAGATTTTGTTGAACAGAAAAACAGTTAAGAGTTATGAAGATGTTTTACGAGATGTTTCTGAGATGATGAAGCTACAAGGAGAGTTCGTGAAAGAACTTTATTCGTCACAAAAAACAGCAAAAGTAAGTAAAAAAAAAAACCCTGAAAAAATTACACTTTTTAACTTAATTTAGATGTTATTAAACCACTCTTATCTTTGCGAGGCATTTTTATGTTTGCTTTAGTTCAATAGCAATATTAAACCACGTTAAAACTTAATTATAGCCGGGAATATTACGCTGTGGAAAAAATCTGAAAAAGAAAAATCTTGTTAAAAAAGATTTTTTTTTTAGTTAAGTAATTAACTCTAGCTACTCCAGCTTTCTTTCCAAACACAGACATTAAATCCCTGTCCTAACACTGTTTATAGTCATAAACCAGACGAACTTTCATTAACTTTATTTTCGAATAATAAATAAATTAAACCATGTATTGATTTTAACTTCCCACGTCAGTTCTCAATAACTATATTTCTTGTTCAAATTCAATAACTATAGCTTTATCTTCATTCGTCTCGATAACAGCTGTACTTCACACGAGTTTACATTCGAGGGACGTCCTAAATAACTGGAATTTAAATATAGATTTGAGATAATCATTTATAATTATTAACCTAACGAGTTTCAATTATTTCCGCTTTCGCCTCATGTGGTTTTAGTTTTTCGCCTTTTTTCCTTAATTTTTTTCAAAATAAATTTGTCTCTCAAAGCGAGTTAGTTCAGCTGTTTATTGACACAACATTCTATTTACTTTTTTCGAGCAACTTATACCAGCTCTTTTCTTACATATTTTTTCTCTCCATTCTTCATTAACGGCTAAAAACAATTTCGTAAACAAACGATTAATCTTATTAAGAAGTTATAATCCAATTGTCACTAACTATCGAACGTGTAGTCATGACAACCACAATAATATCAAAATGGGTAACCCATGTTTGAACTAATTTTCTAAAGTGCCGTTCAAAAATGTCACTTAATAAACTTCATTCCAGCTGACTTTTCTTTGACATTTCCGACAAGCTCAAATCCTGTATCAAAAGTCGGACAGCGTTTTTCGACGTTGTAGGATTTGACTTTATCGATAATGCATGTACGAGCCAATAACAGCCGAGAAAAGTTATGGCGAGCGATTGTTCAAGTAGAATAACAAAGTAAGCCTTCCAATTCGTTTTAAGGAGTTAAAAGTACCATAGTCGTAGAAAATCTAGAATGCATGCAGATACAATACCCCAGGGCCTCGTCAAAGGCTTCTTTAGATTTTCTACAGAAGATGAATGAGAGTTTATTTTATGGCGCCATTCATTATTCTTCGGTCGTTGCGTTATTCAGAGTTCTCACTTAACGACTAGAATATTTCCGTCTTAATCTTAACCTTTCAATATTTTCTTCTCTTTTGAGACATTGACAGAGAAAAACCCTCGCACTGCTCGAATCAAGAGAGAGACCAAACAAACTCTACCTAAATGTTATGACGAGTACAATAATCGAACAGAATTTACTAGGATGGGATTCTTTTAATTGATTGATTAAGTTAGGACCATACCTCCAGACCCTGTGCTGAAGCGCAGTATGGCAGCGCGAAGCATTTACGGCTATGCCGGAGATTTCGGCCCCAACACCGCTATCCACTGACTGATCAGGAAGCTCGGCCAAAGCCTAAGGGAGAAGTTAGTCGGACCCTAGACCGTAGATGATGAACCCCTTGCTATGACCAGCGATTTATCAAATGATTCTTTGGTCAGCAAGCTCGTATCGTAACGTTGGTCCATGTGGGATGCGTTTTAATATGTTATTATTAGTAGTATTTTCGTAGTTCTCAACTTTTGTACGCGCATGCTCAGTAGGGTTAAAATGAAAACCAAGTCTTGTGCCGACAAAACACTAACACGTCAAATTGAAATCCACTGAATAAGCAGAGGAGATTCATTTGAAATTTCTCTACGAAGATAGAATACTATTAAAAATTTGATTACTAGTTCGTTTCAAAAGGGATAAAAAATAAGTTTTTTCATCTTTTCACGGTGTATAATTTACCCTTTTCTCATTACTGATAAAAAATATGGTCGATCGAGCTAAAGAATAGGCCTAATTATTTAACGACTTAAGATCATATATCAGGACTAAGATACTTTAACTTTTAGTTTACTTACCCGAGATGCAAGAGATTGGATGCCGTTACATCGATTGGCTTCTCGTCGTTTTCTAGTCTTTGCGCTTCAGCAAATAACAATACTCCAGTTTTGATTTCGCATGAAAGCCTCGATTTCGTATGGAATTCTTTGAATATTCATGCTTCAAGTGATTATTGAAGTTGTGCATTCTTTACTGACTTTACCGTTGGTATTTGTGAATATTTGGACACTGAAATGAGGCAAACCCTGTGTAAACGATTCCGTGATCAAGTAATACAGCGGTTCTGAAGTAGGAAAGGGTTACGTGGGGTGAAGTACGGTAGAAATACCTCCGGCAAATGCTATATAAAATAAAATATAAAATATAAAATATCCAATTTCAGTGTCTTTAATTATCCTTCTCGTCTAGGTTGGTGGCTTGTCGGAGATGTTCCACGGAGATGATGACGTCTACACAGCTGTCATTGTACAAGAAGGCAGCACCAAGCGGAACCTATCCAACCCTTCTTCCCACAGTAGTAATGGTGGCGGACACTCACCCTCAAATGGAAGAAAACAAAAATCAAGAAAAAAGCAGAAAAGACATTTAGATGGTCAGTAGAATTAACTCAGGTTGTTTAAGTGTTCGATACAAACGAGGGGTTGGCTATATATTGCTCACTCAAGTATTTCTTGTGTTTTCTTAACTATATTATAAAATGACTGCCAATAAAAATCTCGCGTTCTGATTGGTTGAGAGCGCGTGCTTTATGAGAGCACACTGCACGCGCGCGCACTTTCAGTTGCGTCATTCCTATCGTTGACATTCTTATTTTATAAAAGAAATAAAAAACTTGCTTGCTTTGCTTTGTGGAGTTATAAAGCACTTGGGAATTGGTAGACCACTCAAGAAGTGTCGAGAAGGACTCCAATACGCGTCGTGCTTTTCCTAACACTTCTCTCGTGTTCTGCCAACCCCCCTGCTTTATAACTGCACACAGCACGCGCGCGTTTCCTATTTCTTCATTATTGTTATTACTGTTCTTCATTCCAGGTCATGAGCGAGGCGTCACAATTAAGGTTAAAGACAAGACGCTTACGTTCTACCCTCCATCGAAAAGAGACGCCATGTTGGGCGATACCGAGGAAATATTCTTAGCACCTGATGCACGACCACAACTTGATTGGGTGTATCCTTGACGACCTAAAAACTGAAATATAAACGTTCATGCTTTCCTTCTAACATAAGAAGCCATTTAGTGTTACGGTATGTCGTACCATGTACGTGCTGTAAGACAGTACCGGACGTTTCCCACTCTTACGATAACCATTCTTATGGGAAGCCATTTCAATGTTACGGCATGTCGTACTGTGCACGTTTTGTAAGGCCATACCGTCGGTTTCCCACTCATGCGATAACCATTCTTTTGGGGCCGGAAGCCATTTCAGTGATACGGAATTTCATGCCGTGTAAGTACTGTAAGTAAGTGCGACGGCCTCCCACCTATATAAAAACCGCTCTATTAGTGTGATGCATGACTTCCTTAACAAAGGTTTCCAGTTACGGATACCAGGGTAAAGACACACGATACAATCTACACGTACTTCCATCAGGCGAGCTACTCTACTTTGTATCCAGAGTAGTTGTCATATACAACCGGAAGAATAACTCACAAAGACACTATACTGAACACGCTGACGATATCAAATGGTATGTACACGTAACGACCCATCCACCCGCTCCCCCATGATCCATGGGTCGTCTTCTCGAGCTCCGACACTTTTCATTTCTAAAGTTCAATTCGTTTACGCACAACTGCTCATTTTAAGGGAGGTAGGGTGACGCTACCTGTTAGTGCAAGTTGTCTATTCCGTGTGGTTGGATGGCAGCTCGAGTTAAGCGCAAACGGCAATGATCATTTAGTGCGCTCGATAACCGCGGCATAGTAACGTTTGTGTAACGATACCCGCAACAGTTGCATAGGTGGAAACAGTGCAATTATGTGGTCGAGTGCAACGATACGTGCAACAGTTTTATAGGTGGAAATAGTGCAATTATGTGGTCGAGTGCAACGATACGTGCAACAGTTGCATAGGTGGAAACAGTGCAATTATGTGGTCGAGTGCAACGATACGTGCAACAGTTGCATAGGTGGAAACAGTGCAATTACGTGGTCGAGTGCAGCGATACGTGCAACAGTTGCATAGGTGGGAAAACGATGCAATTACGTGGTCGACTAGAACGAGCCACGAAACAGTTTCATCACGTGTCTAGACTTTCAATAAAAATGTTTGATATTGATAAACCTCGAATATAACACGTGTATGCAACCAAATGTTTCTTCTATTTTCTTTCACAGTATAGCGGTTCATCCCAATCAATGGTACATCGCCACTGGCCAAACATCAGGACTCTCTCTCGATCAAAACGACCTCGTAAGAACCGAATTTCAACTACATCAATAGACGGCTATTTTGCGCCAAATATAATGTTTTCTCATATAACACCACGTGTCATCACACGTAATAGATCAAAAACGAGTGCGAGTGTTTGATCAGAGCATCCAAACACCGAGAAACAGATGAAAGCACGAGGCCGTTAGTCCGAGTGCTGTTATTGTTTCGAGGTGTTTGGATGCCCTGATCAAACACGAAGCACGATGAGTTTTTGAACTTACTTCTCAGTGTCATCATAATTCATTTGCTCTTGAATCTACTGAGACTAAAAAAGTGAACAGTGTTTTGATCAGTGTCTTCATCCGTTTTTGATCAAGTATCAAGGTGCGTGCACGTGACTACAATGCAAAGTCGCCATTGGTCATTGAACTCATGAATTATTAATGAGTTTGAGAATGAGTATTATTGATTTCTTCCTCGGTAACTTTCGAGGCAATTCAAAAAGGAAAATTATTCTCCAAGAAACATCGTAAAATAGCTAGTGTAATAAGTTTCTAGGGTGTTTTTGTCAACGATAAAATTCAAAATAACCTGTGCAAGTTATTGACGCACATTTAGTAAATATTATCATCGTCATCATCATTATTATTATTAGATAAATTACGACATAATGTTTTGCGCCCTAATGATGGGCGCTCATGGCCGCATTACGTCAATCATTTCTACAAGAACAATTACCTATAAGTTTTCTGATAAGTCATGATACGTTTATTATAGAGTCATGTACGTATATGGGACAGCGAGACTCTCTTAACCCTTACAGTCTTACAGTTAGATGACTACACCCTTAGCTTGATAGCCATGGCTTTCTCAGTAGAGGTAAACATTCTATATATTTAGCTTAAGTTTTATCTTAATCTTATAAGATCTTTTTTGTTGTGGTAGCCGATCGATAGGGAATCTGATTTCTATTCCTATCTATAAGAATGATACGAAATTCGACGGAGAATGTGCACTTGAAAAAATAAGTATGTCAACTCCGCCACGCCTTGACCGGATAACAGAAACTTAAATGACGATACATTTGACGTTAGCCCGGCTTGCTTACAGAATATTTTGGGAGAATTGCATAAAAAAGTGTAGTTAGGAACGAAACTTAAGATTGCCCATCAGAGTTTCATTCGGTGTTAGCTCTGGTCACAATGATCCTTCGAAAGAATCACAAACGTTTAAAAGCGTAGCTAGAAATCCGAATCAGAAATGCGCATCAGACTTAAATGTGTTAAGCATGAGAGCGTTAAGCATATTCGAAAATGCAGTTAGAAACCAAATAAAGGACTCGACTTTACTCAACTTTGCGCAACAAATTTATACCTCGTCGATGAACACGTTATTAATGAAACGTCTTGCTTTCTTAAGGACAATGGCGATATATTGTCATGTATAGACAGCAGCGGAGACAGTTATCGACTCAGTCTTTGGGAATGGAAAGACAAGAAGTGTTTGGTGCAGAGTAAAGTAAGAAGTAGAATGTTTTACGAAACAGTTGAGCGAGACCATTGTTAATACTAGCCGAAGCTGTGCGTCGGATGCCCAAGTGGTAACCAAAAAAAAAGCGCGCACCTTTGTTATCATGATATTCTTTGTGCGCGCATTGTTGTAAATGAAAGAGCAAAGTAAGAAGTAGAATAGTTTACAAAACAACTGAGCGAAACAATCACTAATACTAGCTAAGGCTATGCGTGGGCCCGGTTGTACGAAGCCTGGATAGCGCTATCCAACGGATAAATCTTATCCAGTGGATAAATTTATTGGATAACAGCATCGACTTATCCACTGGATAAGGATTTATCCGTTGGATAGAGCTATCCAGGCTTCGTACAACCGGGCCCAGATGCGCAAGTGTCTTTTTGTGTGATCCTAGAATGAGACGTGAGAAAAAGCGTGCGCACGTTTGTGATCATGAATATTCTCTTTGCGCGCATCGTTGTAAATGAAAGAGCAAGTTAAGATCAGAAGATAGTTGAGCGAGACCATCACGTATACTAGCTGAAGCTGTGCATCAGATGCGCAAGTGTCCTCTTGGATGATTCTGGTATGAGACGTGGTAAAAAAACGTGCGCATGTTTGTTATTCTCATTTTCTCTGTGCGCGCATTATTCAAAATAAAAAAATTGCAGAATGAAAGTACTTCCTAACGATAAAACGAGTAGATACCCTGACTATACAGACACTAGAGAAAAACGTTTGCGCATGCATACATTTTAGCACGTTTTCCAAGAATTTTGAAGAGTTTGAGTGAGAAAATAAATGTTTGTTTCCTCCAAGTATACTAAAGCGTTCGCGAGTATACTTTTGTCAGACCAAGATATTGTATTAACAAACACAATATTAAAGAATTAGCCTTAAGTTTCAAGCATGGACACTAAGGTTTGGCATTTTGTGAAGTCCAATTCATCAAACATGTTTGAAAGCCAAATTTACATATCTTTTGACTAATTTGCATATAGATTCAGAGCATGCGCAGACGTTTTTCACTCATGTCGACTATACATGCTTAGATATATATCTCTGTATGGCTAGGAGTTTACCAGCATCGCGCTTGCCGTCATGTTTGACCCAGATGACAGCAAAACGATCGTATCATGCGGCAAGGAACATATCTACTTCTGGAGATGGCATAATGGAAAACTGGAAAGAAAAAATGGCTTTTACGAGGTAAGCTTCACCCAGCTTCTATTTGTCATCTGCTAGTTCTCGATCCCCGTCCTCTTTTCCCTTCTATTCAACTTTTAGCATTGCTTCTTAAATATATACCTTCATCCAATCCAATTCAGGTCCATTCTTATTCTCATACGTTCACCCAATCCGATTCTGGTCCATTCTTATTCCCATACGTTCATCCAATCCAATTCAGGTCCATTCTTATTCTCATACGTTCATCCAATCCAAGTCAGGCACATTCTTATTTCCATACAATTCATTTCCATTGTTTATTCTCATAACGTTTCATCAATCCATTCAGGTCCTCTTATTCCCACGTAGCTTTCATCCTATCCAAGTCATGGTCCATTCTTATTCTCATACTTTCATCCAATCAATTCAATTCCATTGTTATTCTCATATCGTTTCCATCCAATCCCCATTCAGGTCCATGCTTATTCACCATACGTTCATCCAATCCAAGTCAGGTCATTCTTATTCCCATACGTTCATCCAACCAAGTCATGCCATTCTTAAAGCTAGGCCATTCTTATTCCTAGTATATGTTCATCTTATCTAATTCAGGTCCATTCTTATTCCCATACGTTCATCCAATCTAAGTCAGGCGCATTCTTATTCCCATACATTCATCCAATCCAAGTCAGGCGCATTCTTATTCTCATACGTTCATCTCATTAAAGCTAGGCCATTCTTATTCCTAGTATATGTTCATCTTATCTAATTCAGGTCCATTCTTATTCTTATACGTTCATCCAATCCAAGTCAGATCCATTCTTATTCCTATACGTTCATCCAATCCAAGTCAGATCCATTCTTATTCTCATATGTTCATCCAATCTAATTCAGGTCCATTCTTATTCCCATACATTCATCCAATCCAAGTCAGGCGCATTCTTATTCTCATACGTTCATCTCATTAAAGCTAGGCCATTCTTATTCCTAGTATATGTTCATCTTATCTTATTCAGGTCCATTCTTATTCCCATACGTTCATCCAATCTAAGTCAGGCGCATTCTTATTCCCATACATTCATCCAATCCAAGTCAGGCGCATTCTTATTCTCATACGTTCATCTCATTAAAGCTAGGCCATTCTTATTCCTAGTATATGTTCATCTTATCTTATTCAGGTCCATTCTTATTCCCATACGTTCATCCAATCCAAGTCAGATCCATTCTTATTCCTATACGTTCATCCAATCCAAGTCAGATCCATTCTTATTCTCATATGTTCATCCAATCTAATTCAGGTCCATTCTTATTCCCATACATTCATCCAATCCAAGTCAGGCGCATTCTTATTCTCATACGTTCATCTCATTAAAGCTAGGCCATTCTTATTCCTAGTATATGTTCATCTTATCTTATTCAGGTCCATTCTTATTCCCATACGTTCATCCAATCTAAGTCAGGCGCATTCTTATTCCCATACATTCATCCAATCCAAGTCAGGCGCATTCTTATTCTCATACGTTCATCTCATTAAAGCTAGGCCATTCTTATTCCTAGTATATGTTCATCTTATCTTATTCAGGTCCATTCTTATTCCCATACGTTCATCCAATCCAAGTCAGGCGCATTCTTATTCTCATACGTTCATCTCATTAAAGCTAGGCCATTCTTATTCCTAGTATATGTTCATCTTATCTTATTCAGGTCCATTCTTATTCCCATACGTTCATCCAATCCAAGTCAGGCGCATTCTTATTCTCATACGTTCATCTCATTAAAGCTAGGCCATTCTTATTCCTAGTATATGTTCATCTTATCTTATTCAGGTCCATTCTTATTCCCATACGTTCATCCAATCCAAGTCAGGCGTATTCTTATTCCCATACGTTCATCTCATTAAAGGTCATTCTTATTCCTAGTATATGTTCATCCAATCCAATTCAGGTCCATTCTTATTCTCATACGTTCATCCAATCTAATTCAGTTCCATTGTTATTCTCATACGTTCATCCAATCCCATTCAGGTCCATTCTTATTCCCATACGTTCATCCAATCCAAGTCAGTTCCATTCTTATTCTTATACGTTCATCCAATCCAAGTCAGGTCCATTCTTATTCTTATACGTTCATCCAATCCAAGTCAGATCCATTCTTATTCCTATACGTTCATCCAATCCAAGTCAGATCCATTCTTATTCTCATATGTTCATCCAATCTAATTCAGGTCCATTCTTATTCCCATACATTCATCCAATCCAAGTCAGGCGCATTCTTATTCTCATACGTTCATCTCATTAAAGCTAGGCCATTCTTATTCCTAGTATATGTTCATCTTATCTTATTCAGGTCCATTCTTATTCCCATACGTTCATCCAATCTAAGTCAGGCGCATTCTTATTCCCATACATTCATCCAATCCAAGTCAGGCGCATTCTTATTCTCATACGTTCATCTCATTAAAGCTAGGCCATTCTTATTCCTAGTATATGTTCATCTTATCTTATTCAGGTCCATTCTTATTCCCATACGTTCATCCAATCCAAGTCAGGCGCATTCTTATTCTCATACGTTCATCTCATTAAAGCTAGGCCATTCTTATTCCTAGTATATGTTCATCTTATCTAATTCAGGTCCATTCTTATTCCCATACGTTCATCCAATCCAAGTCAGGCGTATTCTTATTCCCATACGTTCATCTCATTAAAGGTCATTCTTATTCCTAGTATATGTTCATCTTGTCTAATTCTGGTACATTCTATTTCTATATGTTATCTGATTCAAGTGTGACCATAGTTTTTTGATCAGCATTCTTTTGATAAAACTATTTTCCAGAACAATCCTGTTCCACTATTTGTCACGTGTCTGGACTTTGCACCTAATGGGGATCTGTTCACGGGAGATTCTAATGGATCTATCACATCCTGGAGCAAAGGTAAGGAAACGTTCTCTATAATATATGAGCATTTTCTATTTTAATGCCCGCTTAGAAAAGCTATGACAAAAAGCGAGCTGACCTCTCGACCTTACAACCTTTAAAAATTATATTTGTACTCGATCATTTTCAATTCAAGTTTTGGTTTTTCTAACGCGGTTATGGGTCAATTTGTTTTTAGTTTCAAAGAAGGTGAAGTTTATGGTCAGGAACGCGCATGAGGTATGTATGTGTAGATGTACGTACTGCTGCTGTGCGCCATGGTCTCCTGTGTAGAAAAAAATAGAGGCTTTGCACCTCCACGTGATGGCAGCCATGACAGGAGGCAGGAACAATTGAATCTGGTCTAACCTGATTTACATGAGAAAGAATTCAGTTTACCAGGGGGAAAAGACTCTATTGTTGTACCTCCTGTCATTGCTGCCATCACGTGATGGTGCAAAGCCTCTAGATTTCGCGGGAAACGTGAAGGGCCGGGTTTCATGGCAGCCATTTGGGAGGGCAAACAATGGATTTCTTCACTCCCCATTGGAGGAAATCTTTATTGTCTTGTTCTACGACCTGGCAGCCGCAAAACCCCTGTATACGACGTTGAATATCGAATACCCTTGAGGGATATGCATTCTATTTTGAAATGGTAGCTCACGTTATGGTTTACAATATGTGATTTTCGCCTATCTAGAAGAGTATCCTGAGCCTGCATGTTTTGGACAGCGGTCTTCTGTTGACAGCTGGTGGGGTGGATGGTCGGGTGTGTGCATGGGACGCCAATAAGTACTTCAACTTGCCCCTAAGAGAAATACAGGTTTGTTTGATTGTCATTTACTCGGGCACCTTACTCGGGCACTCTGTCACTAACTCGGGCTCTCTTTGGTGGCCATTCCATCATTTACTCGGGCTCCCCGAAGTAACCATTCTGTCAATTTATTCGGGCTCCCTGTAATTACCATATTCTGTCATTTATACTCAGGCCGCTCCCTGAACTAACAGTTCTTCTTTGTGCGCAGCTTCCAGAAGTGACTGGTGTAAGTGCCCTGGAGCCGCTACAAACCGGCGAGACTGACGTCACTCTACTGGCGGGGACGACAGCCAATACTATCCTAGAAGGCTCCTTCACTAAGCCGTTTACTACTATCGTTAAGGTGTGTAAGTGAGAAAATAACGGCACGGTCACGGTGCGGAATTGAAACTAACAATGTTCTTTAAACCAATCATTGCGTATCTAATCAGAATGACGTCACACTATCTATCAACCTTAAATATTCCATTTTACAGTTCCGTCCAGTGAACACGAATAATAGTTATTTCAACTATACAAAAATTTCTCTCACACAACATCTACGTCGAAACCTTTTAAGTCTACCAGCAAGCCAAAATACAATTCTGATGATATTTTTGCAATAATGTTCTTACCATCCATGCCATCTCACAGGGTAACAAATTGGATGTGCTATCGTTCGCTGTCCACCCCTCAAAGGACCTTTTTGTCACGGCATCTTTAGACAAGACTGCGACATTATGGTCAGCAGTTCATCACGAGACTATATGGAGAGTCGACGTCGAGGTGAGGTTCAAGACTTCGTTACATATACGATATACCATGCACTATAGCTACAAAATATGTGTTTGAACGGCTGATATAAGTCAGGGCACGGTTAATTCACAGATTGGCATATATATACATACACTATCCTTGATTCCTAAATGTAAGCAGTGTTACTGAGTGCGATACAGATTTCAGCGGTTGTCATGGATACGATAGTGAGACATTTTCTTAATCATTTGTGTTGGTAATTATTCGTGTTTCCAGTTTCCTATAAGAGTTGCAGCCTTCTATTCCACTGGTAGCGTGATAGCATTTGGCACCCCACAAGGCAGGTACGAAGATCTCCAAGAAAAATAATAGTTCACCCATTCATCCGTTTTCCTGTTGGTTTTTTTTCCAATTTTTTTTCATTAAAATTTTCTCATCATCCATGATTTCAGATGGATCGTATTGAATGCTGAATCAGGTATACATCAGGCTTCATTTCAAGATGGCAGCGAGCCAATCACCGACCTCGAATATTCCCCAGGTAGTGACGCAAATTCCAACAAGAAAAGTGTGATTTCTTTTGTATTTTTTAGCTATCCTCTCATCCGAGATAGTTTCGAAAGACATCTATAGTTTTTTCTACCACCATTTGGAGCGGACAATGAGATGAAAAACCCAGGAATTGAACCTTTCTCAATCATTTGCGTTGTAACATTTTTTCTCAGATGGCGAGCATATCGCGGTAGGATCGAAAGACGGAAACATTTACGTCCACGCTGTCTACGATGATGGCATGACGTATAGACGAGTAGGCTGTTGTTCGGTAAGAATGCAGTTTACAAAATAGATATCGCTTTTTCTTTTCTCTCTTTTTTCTTCTTTCCTTATTATCAGCTCTTAAGAGAGAGCTGAATAAGCGCTCTACAAATGCATCATCATCATCATCATCATCATCATCATCATCATCATCATCATCATCATCATCATTTTTCAACCCAAATTTGGATCAGGAATATAAAAGTGTCACGTGATTATGTTCTCTCATTAAATAACCATGACAACGTTATTTTGTCGTAGAACCACACCGCTCCCGTTCTGTTTCTTGATTGGTCGGTGGATGGTTGTTTCATACAGAGCATGTCGACTGAATATGACATCATCACATGTAAGTATATCATATGAGTAAATGTGTGCGCGTGTTTTGGCGCCAAAACAATGAAGGCGCGCGTTTGTGTCTTGGCACTAATATTAGTAAAGGCGCACGCGTTTTGTCACCAAATCAGTAAAGGGCGCGCGCGCATTTTTGCGCCAAATCAAGTACCGCCTTTTAGAGGAATGTCACGACAGCCATATTGAAGGACGACACAGCGCAAATTATTTTGGTAACGCAATCTTTTGTCATGCAAAATAATTGCATTGTTTCTTCCTTCCAACATCGCTACTATAAAACTTTATATCTTAAGTGGATAATGTTCGATCTAACCCGCTTTTTTAAAATATTTTTCAAGGGGAGATCGGAGCATTTGAGAAAGAAGAATCACAGAATATTATCCGGGACACAGAATGGAACACGCGTAACGTTGTGCTTGGATACGACGTAGTAGGTAAGTCGCTCTAACCAAATCCTAAATTTAACATCAACTCTGCTCATTTTCATGAATACACGACCAAGAGATCTAGCTATAATTCAAGACGCCTTGGCTTTTTGGCTCCCTTCAATCAAATCCTCAACCGTCTGAATTGGTAATCTTTTGAATGACGAAAGCCAAAGAAAAAACAGACGCTATGGGCTGTATTGGTCGCGTAATTATGGAAATGTATATGAAAATAATTTAAAAAATCATTGGCATTTCTTTTGAAAATTTTCATTTGGTAAGAAAATACTTTGTTTCGTTCCAGGTGTCTGGCAGTCAACACCGACCGATGGGAACCTGGTGACTAGTTCTGATCTGGCCTGGTCGCATAATCTGCTAGCAATAGGAGACGAACTGGGATACATGCGTATCTTTCGATACCCGTGTAGCTATGAAGGGGTGAGTCATGAATTTCACTTAAACATGGTTTGTGCGCCGTGCCGTGCCGACAAAGTCTCTAGTATATTTTTCAAATATCGTTATTTTGGTTCATCTCTAGGTTCAATATCATCAAGTACGCGCACACAGTTCGACCGTCATTAGAGTAATGTTCCTCTCATCCGATAACTTCCTACTGAGCACCGCTGGTCAAGACTGCGCATTCCTGCAATGGAGCATGGAAGGAATGGTAAAACCGCTGACCACGAAAACCAAGAAGCACAAGTCTGAGAATTTAAAAGTCGTGGTATCGAACTCCGACAGCCAATCAGATCTCGAGGAAGGAGAAGACTATTCATCGAAAGAACAGAGCGAAAAGACTCGAAATAAATTGGCAGATGCGTTGGATGATAAGCAAGAGGTTGAGCGAACGGGCAGGAATAAAAGCAGAAGTTACCAAAGATCCGATAACGACTTCAACCACGGCGAGAAAAACGAGAGAAACAGTAAAACTAAAGCTGAATCGAATTCTATTCGTGAAAGAAGTAAAAAAACAGACTCCGAAGTCTCAGATGAAGCCCCTGCACGAACAAGCGAAGAGTATTCATCTGAAGACTATAGACAATACGAGGACCGAAGACCTCAAGCGAAGGAGGTGAAAAATATTCGCGGACGACGAGGACATCCGTCCAACCAACGACGTTCCTTCGAAGAGGACATGTACCAAGACCGTGATGACACAAGTGACGAGAGAAAAGGAAGAATACTGCGGGGGCGAGGAAGATCAAAACGATACTCAGAAGATGATGTATCGATGGAGGAGGAAAGCGATGACGATGTTACTCCACAAAGAACATTACGACCAAAACAAAATGGCTACCGGAGACTAAGGTCCCCAGTGAAGGACAAGGAGGGAAGGAGACGTGATAGAGGCGCAGGTCGAAGTCATAGTGATGAATACTCGGATACAACAAGGGATGATAGAAATAGTTATAGAAATAATAGGTATGGGGGGAGAAAAAATAATAAAAATGATGGAGAACCCGGTTATTATAGCAGAAACAAACGATAACTCGAAAGTCGAAAGCATAGGTTTCACAGATTGTAGCTTACTATTGTAAGTACTTAATATTTTCTTGATTTCAACCATTCCCAAGAGAATCAAAAGACAAAGACATGGAGGCCATGTTGGTGGACAGATACGAAAGAACCTAATGAAAAGTCTGTTGTTAAAGTCCACTAGATACTACGTAACGCGGTGAAAACGAAGGATATTGATACTTTTGGTCGGTAGTGTCATGCATTCCTTTCCATAGGAATAAAAGTCCAAAAAAAAAGCGCGTGGTGTAACAATGTTTTCCCAATTCAGCGTGACAAACCTCTGGGGGAATGAAGAGCTATTGTTTTGAAACTCGTCGGGATATCATCGTTATTCCTTTCGTATCCTTTGGGATACTCATGAATTTTTCGAACAGTAAAAACAAAAGAAAATGAATCCCCTGGAGGTTCGTCACGCTGAATTAGGAAAACATTGTCACACCACGAATAAGGTCTATTCAATTCAAGAAGGCGTTCAAAAACCCACAAACTGGAGATTTAATAACGGAGGTCTTTCAAGACAATAATTTTGATAGAATTAAACCTAACATATAAACCCACTCAATGTATTTATAGAATGTTAATGTCGTACTGCTATTTACGTCTACAAACATATTAATACAATATATATTTACATTCATTAATAAAACGCAAAAATGATTCAAAATATTATGCACAGAAGTATTTCGTAAATAAGGAAATAAAATTTTGAAACAATATCACAGAGAAACTACATTTTAATTTTGATATTTTTATTATGAATTTACTACTAATTACAATACTGTCAAATTATAATTTTTCTTTCTTAAACTATTTGATAAAGAGGAAGACATTTTCCTGGCTAATTCCTTTACAAAAAACCATATCACTTTCAGCAACCGTTGCTATGGTAACTAATGACGTCTTTCTGGTAACCATTAGTAACTAGTAACACCATGGTACCAAATGATCGATACCAGTGGCAACTATATTTTAGTAAAAATACACAGGTGATTATTGAAAATCTCGCGCGCTTATTGGTCGAGAAACTCACACTATCACACGATAATAACCTCCAGCGATAATCCAAAATGGCGGCCAGCCGCTTTGTTGCTGTTACCGTAAAAAAATGTCTTTTATCTTCTGTTTTTTTTTTAACTAAATTTTACTAAAACAATTAATTGCCTCAGCCTCAGTGAATATCGGGAAATATTTTCGTCGCCGCTCGAAGACTTGCGTCTCGGTAAATATTCCCCGATATTCACTTCGCCTTCGACGAATAATACCACTATAGTAACAATTTTGTTCATTCACTATTGATGGGTTGCAAGCATTCCCAAGAGAGTTAAAAGACAAAAACATGGCGGCCATTGTGGTGCCCTTAACAATGGATGCTAATGAGAAATCTTTTGTTAAATGGCACCAACATGGCGGCGATGACGTAACGTGCAATCGAAGAATAAGAACAATTCCTACCACGTAAGCTTTGAGGGTTTTTTTCCTTCTCACTAGGAAACAATTTTTTAAATGATTAAAGACGATCAAGTTCACTGGGTTTTTTTACTCCTATTTTCATAAATTCGTTGAATTTGGTTTTTCGCTGACGTCAATCAAAACTAATCAGTCGGTACATTCATAATTTGACTGGCAGCAGCGAAAAACCAAATTCCAACGGGCAAATTTTAACTACAGATTTCGCAAGTAATGAATAACCTTGGAATTGCTAATAGGATTAGGTATATGTAATAGGACTCCATGCTGTCCAATTAAGAAATAATTGGACGAGGAAAATTCCGAGGACTGACAAAATTGGATGAGGCAGTAGGCCAAGTCCAATTTGGTAGTCAGAGGAATATTTCGAGTCTAATTATTTCTTGATTGGGGAGCATGAAATCCCATTACCTATTAATTATATAGCTGCCTAATTAATCCCATATCAACAAGACCTGTCCAATTAAGAAAATAATTGGACAGTAACCTATATGGGATTAATGAGAAGCTGTATAATTAAGTTTGTTAATGTTGCTTTGTTGCTCAATCTATGTTTTGCAACGTGTGGCCAAGCCTAAAAAGCGTCCCATTCTTTTGGATGACGATATTAACGATTCCTTGATGATTACTCCAAAGGCGGAACTGAATGGCAGCGAAAATAGCGATGGTCGATAGTATGAATGCCAACACTGCCTGCCAAGGCCGCTGACCAGCCTTCTGCTCCTGAAGAAACTGCATCACTCTGTTCCATGACTCCTCGTCTTTAGTTGTCCTCTCTCGACTAACTCTCCTTAGCAACCGATTCCAGATATAATCACAGTCCACGTTACCAATAGCCATCATGGGAAATAGAAGAAAAATGACAAGAACAAATGTGTGTTCGTATTGGAACGGAGCTAGAGGGACAGTAGTTGTTATCCAGACATGAAGCTCGAGAAGAATGCATATGGTACAGATGATCAAATTCATCGCTATCCAACCGGAAGAGAATTCTCGGAAGATGTGAAAAGCGTCGAAAGATTCAGCGAGACGTGCGCGACAGAGGTCGACATCATCGATATTGTCTCGGAGAAACTTCGTGACTAGTCGTACTTCGGATTCGTAACTGCATCGGAGGAGATATACGACATAGCAGAGTCCACAGAAATTAATGTACCCTTGGATAGTAAGGAATATGTCGAGGATAAAGGTAGAGTGGACGCCGACATAAGTGTGATTGACAGCTATGTTTGTAACTAGTTCTTTATCGAAGAAGGGACACGACAGTCGAATGCATTCTATGATCACGAACGCCACGCCAATGACAAATGCTACGTACCCTGCGTATTGCTTCTTTCTCATGTTAATGAGTCTCAATCGGCCAATCAGAAACTCGACATCCACAGCTCCCGCCCATTGGCCAGGAAGAGTATTAGGCCAGATACGATGTAGAACCGACACTAAACACGTCATAGGTGCTATAAATAGTAACAGATTGGAGCCAATCCACGATAATGTGTGGACAATATCTACCTCGGTGTTGAGGTAGCGGTGAGATATTATCGATATGTTTGTTATTGTTGCTACTGTGATAGTGATTAACCACAGCCACGAGAAGACCCCGCTGCCACAGTGGTTAAAACAAGACGAGCCGATGTCACGGTCACGTAGCTCGGTTGATATACCGAGGTAGTTCCATCTAAAACTATCACAAATCTTACAAACCTCGTTGTCATCGTTGAAGGTGTGGTAGTTGGTGTGCGTTCGAGAGTTACGACATTTGCAGCATCGTATGGGTTGTACCAAAGCACCTGCATAAATAAGAGTGAAAATAAGAAACTAGAAAAACTGATGTAAAACTGTTGCAACACAAGACAATTTTTTGCGCAAATCGTGGTGTTAAAAGTTGGCTTTGTGCCAAAAAATTGGAGCGGGTGGCAACAAAAGATGATGGCAACAAATAAGTTTTTGAAGCTTCTCAAAAATCTGCAGCATGTTGCCACAACAAATAAAATTTTGTTAAAAATTGTAACCATGCTTAATATTACATGAGGCAACTTTTAACTCAGTATAGTGTAATATATATTGCAATATTGCAGTGTGCTAGCTACTCTGTCTCAGATTTCAGATTTCAGATCTCCAACCAACAACGTTTATAAAAATAGATGTATACTGCATAGGGCTTATATTTAAGTGGAAAAGTTATTTGGGCTTTGACTAACCAGCTCTAGAAGAGTTAACTCAAGAGAAAAATAACTAAGAGAAGGAATCTCTGGTATTCAAGCTTTTAACCATCATATAAGCACCGTTTGATGCTATTTTTAGAATCACATTTGCCGTGCATTTTGCTGCATTCACATACTGCACGCACTCTATGCTGTTCGCTTAGATTTTTTTGAAAAATGCAAAAAACATAAGCAGACAGTATTTTATCCTCACTGCATACTCATTACTGAGCCACGGGAATTAAGATATGGAAGGTGACTCCGACTGCTGGCAATGAGCATGTGAAAAGCATGCGATGCATCGTCAACCGCTAACAGGGGAGGTGGGTGGGGTGAATTTTCTACTCTCTCCTTAGGCAGCTTCCGACGAAATGATTCAAGGATCTGGGTGTGGCACTCATATATGGAGGGGTCGCAAAGCATTACATCTGCACTGCACAAACTCCAATGTCCATAAATTGGGGGGGTTGCTAAATTCCTACGTGACATGCTAATTATGTATGCAGTGAGAGTAGTTTAATCACATGCAGAAAAACAATCGATTAAATGAGTGATTCTAAAAATAGCATCAAAGATTCTAAAAATAGTATCAAAGAGTGCTCGCGATGGGAGCAAAGGATTCCTCCTTTTCGTTCATTTTCTCCTGGTTAATTATTATGCCAACAAATTAATTAATTAATAAATATTACTATGAAACTCACCAGAATGAAAGAGACCAAGACTTTTGACGTAAAACCAGAAGATAATAGGCCATTCTTCTCTGTTGAACCTTTCTAGTATGGGTCTAGTTATGGTGTCCATGTCCATAACCTGCTACTCCTATAATAACTAACTTGCTGTGTTATGATAAAATAGAAAAAATCCTGGTTAGGAGCTAAGAGAGAATACAAGGGCATGATAACACTTCCTACAAGGATATATTTGAGAGGCTGTTAATCTAGGTGCATGGGAAATGAGAATGAAAATTAAGAATACAATAAGGAGGTGAATGAATGAATATACGAATGAATAGATGGATGGGTGGATGGATGGATAGAAGGATGGATGGATGGATAGATGGATGGATAGACGGATGGATGAATGGATGAATGGATGAATGGATGAATGGATGAATGGATGAATGGATGAATGGATGAATGTATGAATGGATGAATGGATGGATGAATGGATAGATGGATAGATGGATGAATGGATGAATGGATGGATGGATGGATGGATGGATGGATGGATGGATGGATGGATGGATGGATGGATGGATGGATGAATAAATGGATGAATAAACAAATGGGCAAATGAATTAATAACTACAAAAAATTTGACATGCATTATAAAGCTAGCTCTAAATGTGATCAAATGTAGTAAAAATATCTTTACCACTCTTTTCATTGCTGTGTGCTGATCAAGCTGAACAGTCGCGAAAGGGAAATTGGGCAATATGCTCTCATCAATCAATAAATTGGTCAGTACCTTTACATTCTCTGATTGGCGGCAGTGTATTGCCCTATTTCCCTATTGCGACTGAGTGTCTCGATCAGTGCGTAGCAGTTAAAAGAGTTATAAATAGCTGCAAAACTCCAACGCCCAACTTCCGTGGTTGAAGATACACCTTGAAACTTTATCTGGCGTTCCCTGCTGACGCACGTGACATCATGAGCCAAAAGGTCAACATTGTACGTGAAGAAAAACTTTCCAGAAATTTCTTTAAAATATTGCTTAATTACGAACAAAATAACGTGAAACATGTTTAAAAAATATCAGTATGATTAATCTAGCCTTTTGAGATCGAAAACATTGCAATCCAGAAGAAAAAAGCTTTATTACCGATGGCAATATCAGATGACTTCCGCCATCTGGCTTCAGGAAAAACTTTATTACTTTTTGATTTTGAATCACACAAAAATCCCGACTTCTACGAGAAATTAATATAGTAAAAAGAAGAAGCTAAAACCTCTTAATTTAATATAAATTATGGTTTAAATTGGAAACGCTGGATGGTTTATAAGTTATATTATGAAGGATGCTTACTGTTTGTAAAAAGATACGATAAAAAGCTAAGTAAAATATACTATAGAAATCATGTCGAAAACAAATAATTCTGCAAGATAAACCTAACGTTACTAAAATATTTCAGTGATCGAGATATACTTTTTTTAATTATAGTCATTGCGTATTAAATTAAATGAAAATTAAATATCTGCAGCTTAGCAGTAAGTTTCGTTTTATCGAAATTCGTCGCAAATTATTAGGTTTACTCACCGTATTATCTTGGTAAAGGTATTTGTAGCTCTTATAGAAGTTTTGATTTTCAGAATGATAGCTTTTTTGGAGGAGCTTATTCAGAAAATTCCAAAACAGCCTGAGTTACTAATGTCAGCCTTCGAACGGCTTCCGAAGGTACATCCTTTGACCGTATATCCACAGGAAGCCCGAAAAATAAGAATGTGGCATTGGTGTATGGGGAGGAGGGGAGGGGAAGGGAAGGGGAAGTGGTTACTAGGCTAGGGAGTAGAGATGTTTCAAAAATGATAAAACTGAAATTTCAAAAACAATACGATTTTGAAGACAAAAACAAAACTAGCAAGCTGTATGACGATGGCTAGTGATCGTGGTGAGATAGTGGTGGTGGTGTTGAAGTGGTTATATTCATTAACACATAAAGACCTCCTCATCTCGTGCATAATGTGCCTGGGGGGGTACTCCCATATATGGACTATACGGGGATGATCCGCTGAACAGGGTATTGTTTTTTGAACTTCTTGTCATAGACAGGGTATTCACTCAAGTTCCAAGTTCTTCCTGATTTCCCTGTCATATTCAGGGTTTCTACTTTTGTATTGACCGAAACTGGTTATTATGGTCTTAAAAAAACGATACGCGAGATGACATGATAATTGAAACAGGAACTCAGTGCAATAAATTATATCTTTTGTCATAAACAGGGTCTACAAATTCGATTTTTTTGTCATAAACAGGGTACCCCTTTCAGAATCCCAGCGGAACACCCCTACCCAAGTCTGGCAGAGTACCCCCCCCCCCCCCCCCCGGGATAATGTGTCCCCATTTCATTCTCTAGGCAATTCCCTAGAGAATGATTTCTGTTTACGGTTGCACTCCAGTTGCACATAAGACACATTAATATAGACACAACTCAAACAAAGAATCTCATTCTTAAGAGAATGACACGTGGTCTGAAATGCTGATCTTGATGATGAAAGACAGAGTACCAGGGCTGTTAACCTGCAAAGGTAGGTGTGGTTGATGATTGCATAAAAAAAGCACACTTCAGAGATTCAGATTTGACAAAGTCAGGGCAGGGGTAACTGTCACAGATTGAACCCTGAAACAACCTCTGTGCAGATCTAAGTCAGGGCATGGCTAACTCACAGATCGAACCCTGAAACAACCTCTGGGCTGATCTAAGTCAGGGCATGGCTATAACTCACAGATCAAACCCTGAAACCACCTCTGGGCTGATCTAAGTCAGGGCACTGCTGACTCACAGATTGAACCCTGAAACAACCTCTGGGCTGATCTAAGTCAGGGCATGGCTATAACTCACAGATCAAACCCTGAAAAATTCTCTGGGCTGATCTAAGTCAGGGCAAGGCTAACTCACAGATCAAACCCTGAAACAACCTCTGGCCTGATCAAAGTCAGGGCATGGCTATAACTCACAGATCTAACCCTGAAACAATCTCTCTCAGTATGATGATTATAGTGGTGGTAATGATAGTGACCTCAAGATAATAATAATGGGACATTGATGTTGCTACTTGATAATCAATCACAGGATTCAATAGGTTCAGAAACTTTTATTACAAAATCTGAAGCCAGCTAGGATGTCATCCTATGAAAGTTATAAGCAACTGACTTGCTCTCAGCTCTAACTTTTTACTTGCAGAGATCTTATGGCAACTAAGTGAAGCAACAAGAATTGAAAACTCTACCATTCACAGACTTTAACTCCTTTTTCAAATTTATAAATTTACTTTTAAACATTAGTCCTGAAAATATCTTGCTATTATTATTGTACACTGTTTGCAACCTATTAGTTCATTATGGGGTTTATTAATATGCATTACTTATTGTATATATTATTAACTATTATTATGAGTTTAATGGATTTTTGAGGTTATGCTTTAGTTATCTAAACAGCATTCTTATTGTTGTGGCATTCATTCAAATTTAAGATTCAAATTTAACTTAAATAAAAGAAACAAAATGTGACAACATGTAAAGAGTTTAATTCATTAAAGTACAAAATTACTTTTTTACTTTGGTCTTATTTTATATGAATTACTGCGATTTTCTTAAACATGCAAACTGTGTCTGCAAGCTGCACACTGAAATTTGGTTTTTCGCTGCCATCTATCAAACCTAATTACTCAGGGTACCCTTCATACTTTTGACTGGCGGCAATGAAAAAACAAATTTCAGCGTGCTACTCGGGGACAGAGAGTTCACATGTTTATGAAAATAGCAGTGAGAGAATTATTGAAAGGTAGTGTTATTTTTCTGTAACATCTGAAACTCCTGTAGAGATTTTGACTTCTATTCCCATCTAAATTGCAAAAAGCAGATAGAGCTGTACTATGTTACACTTTACTGCCTTTGAATAATGGTTTCAAATCAAGGTATTTGGGTCAATGCAATAAAATAATGTATAGAAACTGACCCGAATGCAACAATACTCCATTTTACAGTTCCGGTTCCAAGCCGAGGCTGGAGTTTCCATGCATGATAAAAAGTATAGTTTTGCTATGAGCATAAACTGCAGCCTCGACTTGCAACGATTATTCGTGGTCACTCGAACGTAACTGTAAAATGGATTATTATATGACCGTGAATCTTAGAGCCTGGATACTAGCAAATCGAGCAATCTGATTGGATAGATCACATCACGGACTGGTCTAGATTCTCTGGTATTAACCGGTCCGATCGCATATTAATCTTACGGCGAAAACATTTTGTCCTTTTCAATGAAAAGTGGTCATATAATAAAACTCTTATCAACCGAGCTTGGTCGGTCTGTACGGGATAATCTTGACATCGGTCTGTACATTCCGACCTCAGGTCAAGATTATCCCATACAGACCTCCCGCTCGGTTAATAAGATCTAGGTATTGTTTGAAGGCAATAGATTGTTACTCTAATATCAGCTATTTGATAGAAGGAGAAAAGCCACAAAATGTAGCAACATTGAGTATTAATTTTCAGGGCACTCCTACTAATACTAAAATACTTACAATAACATAGACATTGTTGTCACTCACTACGTCAGATAAACACACTTTATCTTGGAAATAACGGCGACATTTTTTAGCTTTGCGGAAGTTGTAAAGTTATCCTTCTATCTAGTGGTTAACTTATATTGAAATAAACAACTAAAATTTGGTTATAAACTGTACATAAACACCGAAAACAGCAGTAGATTCTAGATGAGAAAACCAAAATGATACTTCTGAAGTCCAGCATATTTACCATGCATAAACTGCAAGTAAGCACTGCTTGCAATTGGTTTAAATCATGATTTTGAAATTTGATGACTTTTATCTCGACAAAGCAGCCTTTAAATTGAAATTTTTCTTACATCTAAATCTTTTAGTCTACATCTACATTTTACTTATAATAAACAAAAAATGTTAAATAACTTGGATGCAGAGTCCTCATTCAGACTTGCTAAAGACTAAGCAGAATTATAAAGGATTTATGAGCTTATACATATTATATGGTACACCAGATCTTTCTGCCTGCCTGTTTACTTAAATTAATATCTTACTCAAAACTTAGAAAATAAAAAAGGACATTTAGCACTTGAATTGCTACGCAGATACACAAATGTAGATATAAACCAAGTATAGTGACAAGGAACTTCATGTATGCTATAACAAAATTAGACTCTAAACTACAACACCCTATATTTAATATTACAGTGGTTCTGGGAAAATAGGTTTTGATAAACAAAATATTTATAACTTTTTGTACTGCATAGCTTAGTAACACCTTGACCATGGGGAATATTAGCTTTTTAAACTTACTGTTTAATGGGTTAGAAAAACAAATTTACTTTCTTTCAGGACTATTTGACAACAACAATGACATGCAAAAAAATAGCTTCCTTTGACATTGAATATACCATAAATTTAGGAATTAAAATATCTGCAAAAACCAGGCGGAAAAGGCCAATAATTAAACCTTTTCATAGTGAAATTAAAGTAATACATAAAAAAAGTAGCCATGTAAAGTGCCAGGGTTTAATTTAGAGATTGGAGCATCTGTACCAAAGCTACATTTTGTCTACAAGTGTACAAATTTTATACTTTCTTTATATTATAGCACAACAAATGTTGAAAGTCATTTTTTTGCATGCCAAACTCAGAGTTTTGATACTTCTTATACCACTACATTCTCTTTACTTAAAACCATAATCACATTCAAAATCCTCAAACCTCACCTCTCTTAACCGTTTCCGTCCTCAGTGTCACACAAGGTCCTATACTGAAAAATTCTCAAAACACAATCCTCATTGCATTTGAATTTTAAAGGAGAATTTAAATATGATTATGGTTTCTTCTGCTGTGCAACGAGAATGCTGTGCTAAGTTTTAAGCCAGGATCAACGATCAGCCAAGATGAGGACCAACGCTATAACGGATAGCGCTACTGTTGACCAGCCACCTCCATAGGACCAACTGAAGTAGATGTCACTCTCCCAGTTAATGAAGGTATATACCAACAAGCCAATCACGACAAAGAGAGCTGGAAATATAATACAATATTCATCAGCATAAATATTAAAGAACCAGTGCTCTTAACTTTTATTGTCACTGAACCTTGGGCTACTAGAGCTGAGGTTGAAGAAATAATTGGTTTGAGTTGCCATTGAAGAGCATTTAGCTTCGAACATGAAAATATGTTCCTCACTCTGAATGGCTGACCTCCTTCAATGCTCTGATTAGGCCAAACAAAAAAATGAGTGTGTTTCCTGTTGCATGAGAAAAATGATTGGGGTCAGTAGGTCAGGATTTTTTTTACTGATACAACAGTGGAAATGAGCTTACTGGGAACCCTGTGGTGCATTTGGGAATGAAAAAAATATTAGGGTCGGCAAAAATTGGCAGGAAAATTAGGGTCAGGTCGCGCAACAGGAAACACACTATTTTTTGTTTGGCCTTAGCTGACCCCTCCAAAATGTGCTATGATTGGCTAACCCTTTTCAAAATGCGCTCTGATTGGCCACCCCCTCCAAAATTTGCATTCCCTCTCAATAAAGTACAAATGGTTCTTGTGAGCAAAATGAATACAAGAAAAAATAGAGAAAAATGCAAAATGAATACAAAGCAAAGCAAAGCTTAAAAAAGAGGGTAAATACAATTATCACGTACCAGCAAATAAGAAGAGGCCACAGACCCAGAAAACTGGGAAGGGTTCTCCTTTACGGCATGCATTGACCAAGGCAAAGATGAATGCAATCAAGTGGCAAATCATTGCAAGAATAATGAATGCAACTACGGCACCAGCCCAATCTGGAAAACAAATACAAAGCTGTTATGATAATTGGTTAGATCAGAAGAGAGATTTCCAGGGTTCAATCTGTGAGTTGGCCATGACATGACTTAGATGTAAGCTCAGAGGTTGTACAAGGTTTGATCTGTGAGTTAGCCATACCCTGACTTAGATCAGCCCAGAGGCTGTTTCAGGGTTTGATCTGTGAGTTAGCCATGCCCTGACTTAGATCAGCCCATAGGTTGTTTCAGGGTTCGATCTGTGAGTTAGCCATGCCCTGACTTAGATCAGCCCAGAGATTGTTTCAGGGTTCGATCTGTGAGTTAGCCATGCCCTGACTTAGATCAGCCCAGAGGTTGTTTCAGGGTTGAATCTGTGAGTTAGCCATGTTCTGACTTAGATCAGCCCAGAGGTTGTTTCAGGGTTCGATCTGTGAGTTAGCCATGCCCTGACTTAGATCAGCCCATAGGTTTTTTAAAGGTTTGATCTGTGAGTTATAGTTAGTCGTGTGCTGCTTCAATTAGATCAGTCCAGAGATTGAATCAGGTTTCCATAAAATTGGAAAGGTTTAGGGTTGAATTGATAAAACTCAGTAGTCATATTTCCTTATTCGAGATTAAATGTTGTCAAGTTCTCATTACACTTGATTAATGATGGATTATTCACTGACAAAGGTACAATAATAACAATCAATAGCATATGCAATATCAGTAAAATATATGCTAAAGTTAAATGACTACTATAGAACAATCTAGAGTCATAGAACTGAAATAAGTATTGTGCTTATCTTTACACACAAAAAAGAGCATTTTCAAAAGTTTAAACTCGTAGCCCAGCAGCTAAGCTCTTAATCAACTTCATTTGACAAAAGCTGTCAAAATATATTGGTACCCCAACAACTGCTATCTTCATGTGGCCAATTTGACTAGATAAATGGACAGGACAGGACTGAAAAATCCTAGTGTAGTCTTTTGAAAACGTACAAAATCAAGCAAGTTCTTTGAACTAATTAACTCTGATGATTAACGTTGGTGTTTCTATGGCAATTGTAATTAATCAATTTTTGGATGTCATGGGTTAATTCTTTAGAGGAAATGGCATGGATGGATGGTTTTGAATAGGCTATGACCTAAGAATATTATTTCTGGAAGATTCATGGTGAGAAAAAATATATGACGATCCAATAAGACTCTAATTTTGTGGAATGGTATTGAGAGGGGTATAAAACATCTTCAGTAAAAACATGTTTTTAAAAATGCAAAGTAATATATATTGAGTTTCAAGAAAACAAACAAAAAAACTGACAAATTTCTGTATGAAAAATAAGGTTGATTAGATTTAAGATATTTTAAATTTAGATATATTGAAATTTTATCAGAAATATATTTCTTGAATCTAAGATGCTAGAGTTTCTAAAGATTATCTTCTAACATGACTAGTTTCAGAAAAACACACAAAAATAAATGAATTCATGTTTTAAAAAATCGAACAGCACAATCAATAATTATAAATAATTATAAATGTGTTCTTTGGGTAACTTTTAAGTTCTTGAGAATAAGAATAAAATATTAAGCTTATAAACATCAATCAAATTATTTGTGTAGAAACAGATTTTGTTAGTTCTATATAATAGGAGCACATAACATCATATATCTTAATGAATCTTTGCGCTATATAAGTAATAAAATTTTTATTATTTAAATCAAATTATTCCAAAAATATGAAAAATATATTGTACTTAGCTGCAGAATTTCCTGAATTATTTTTTCTGGACCAAAGGAAACTTCTAGGTACATGTATTTCGTACATGACAGTACAGTCATTAACTATAAATTCAACTGCGTAAATAACTAGTAATTATTAATTCTAAGTAAGCATTCCAAAGATTTTCTAATTGAACAATATGAAGATTGAAATCAAGTTTTTATAATAAAGTATTAGAAACCAAAATATTATTTTTCTTCTATTAAAATCCTAAATGTCTTCTTTGGGTAACTTTTGAATTCTTGAGAATAAAGAATAAAATTTGAAGCTTATAAACATCAAGCATGTCTTGACATAGACTAAACATTTTAAAAACAATTTGAACACCAGTTATGTTTTGATTTGTAAAAGAAAAGTAGATTTGTTTATAT
The DNA here is from genome assembly GCF_029948245.1 of Actinia tenebrosa. Classification (NCBI taxonomy): domain Eukaryota; kingdom Metazoa; phylum Cnidaria; class Anthozoa; order Actiniaria; family Actiniidae; genus Actinia; species Actinia tenebrosa. The sequence goes on along the minus strand of NW_028292574.1, from coordinate 9,973,042 downwards.
TATACCGAATTGTTTTCTTCTGGGGAAAAAATATTTCACTTTTCATATAAAATATAAAATCGAAGGCAATAAAATTTTTTTAGTATAAGCCAGATTAAATAAGAAATAATTTTTTTAATACTGAAGGTTTACTGAAACTATGATAGGTTACCTTCTCTTTCAAACGAAGTGCAGTCATGATTGATAATGAGAACTGAATTATTATTCGTAGCCTCAGAACATTCGTAAAATAATCCAGCATTATACATTCGTTTGATATTCGTGGCTTTCTCAACCATCCACCAAACTTTCCAGTAATCAGTCGCAAGACCCAAAACCGCCATTAAAATGGCCACCAAAGCACATTGAAAAGTTGTCAGGATCTTTATCATAATGAAATCGGTTTTACGATCTTTCGTAAGCAGCTTCTTCCAACCCTTTACTTTGAGTATTAAAGCTTCTCTGACGAACTAGATTTTATAATCTGAGCTTTTTAGGTGCGTCAACCAAGCGAGAAAAGTCAAGAATACCTTTGAAACGTAAGTTCATGGTCGACACCCCATTTATCATTCGTAAAGCAAGCGAAGGATACGCTTTGATAGTCAAGCATTTCAAACGATTTAAAATTCAAATGTTCTAGTTAACCTCCACAAAGGTTTCTCAGTTTAAAAAAAGGCTATAAATGATTTTAATTAAGGTATTAAGATGAGATAAATGTTGGACATCAACATTCCAAACGGTGAATCACTGACAGACGACGTTGCGTTGGAGCACTAATACAGCAAATTGTATTGACATCAAATAGAAAATTTTATATCTATGAGAATGGTTTGGAATAGATACCTGGAAGTCCACCACTAAACCAGTCAGTGCAATCTTCTTCGAGTAATAACCCTGTTTCATTGTGTCTTGATTCATAACACTGTCTAAACAGACCTCGAAAGTGTGTGATGTTATGGCCCTCAGAAACAACAATCCACTGCACCCAATACGTTGTAGCAAGCGATACAATAAGCATTAGGATGGCCGCGATGGCACACACTACAGTGGTGATGATTTTGATCATGATTTCGGTGGAGTTTTTTAGCAAAAACACCGAGAAATCTTTGGGTCTTCGAAGCGAAGAATTTTTTGGACGCCGAAAACAAGACGCTGCATTTGCATTGTGGGTATTTGAGGGATGCTGCGTGATGTCACGCCCTAAAGAAGAATGACGAATATGTGGGTCACGCAAAGATAGGGGTAACGCTTGTAAGTAAAATAAATGGAAGGAACGAAGGGAGAAAGAAAGCAACCATCTATCCCTTAAATTATCTAATTGTCCATCCCTTAGACCAAGAGAATATTCTCTTGCTTAGACTTATTATTCACTATGCGATTAATTATTAATAGTAATTGAGAGGATATATAATGGCATATACAGGCACATAACTTTAGCTTCAAAATCAAGCTAAGTTAAAGAAGGCAAGAGATATGGTCAATCCTCGAATACTGCAAGAGGTAAGTATATGCTAGTTTTATAAATATATAAGGAGCGCCACCTTACTTAGGGACGGACAATTGGATAGTTGATAGGGGGGTTGCGTAATCCCCCCCAAAAAATATCGAGCAAGCATTTAACCCCCCCAAAAATATCGTGCAACCTCTTCTGCTAAAAGAAAGATATCTAACTGTACGAGGAAAAAAAAACAAAAAAAAAACTGTGCATGGGTTGAGCCAAAAAATAAATATCATGCAACTTAGCGGACTAAAGTCTCAAAGACCCAAACTTGAATTCGAGTTTTCAAAGGAAAAAATTGCGAGCAACTGGAGCAAGTCTACTTTCGTACTAATTGGACACAGTCACTTTTACTCCCGCACACATTACCACTATATCCAAAGTATTCAATGCTCTATGCACACAACGTTCAACTCACATGTTTAATTTTACGGAATTAGTCACGGAATGTGTACAAGTTTAAAGTTATAAGATAAAATATTTAAGTATTTAGAAAAATTTAAAACTATCTATCATCCGTGAGTATATATAATGAATAATGAGTCCATTAAGCTTTTGCTATATCACGGTTTGACAGCTGCATCGTATGGATAAATTAGGAGCAAAAACACCATTCATATGTGGGAAGATCCTAAATTTTGTAAAGCATCATCAATTGAAAATCAAAGGCGTAGAACTTTTTAATAATGAACAGTTTTATAAGCAAATGCGTTGCATGTTTTGCAAGCTTTTAAGGGACTTCCTCGTGGTGAAATTAAAACTATAAGATATTAAAGGACTAGGCTTGTCAAAAGGTTCATTAAATCGTTGTTTTTTTTAATCAAAAGGCCGTTAAAACGCTATGAAGTTTACGTATTTTAGCATTATGCTATGTTAACTGGCTTTTGTGAGATAAATCTCATTCTATCATTAGAATTCTTTAATTAATCGCTGAACAAAAAGTGAGAAACGTTTTAGTGAAACACGTTTTTGCTCCTTCATTCAACTAGTTCATAAAAGGTCTCTGGTAATCGATCTGATTATAATACTCTATTTACTGGCAAAACATCTAGTCATTAGCTAGTCAAGTGTGTAGCCATGCCAGTTCTACATTAACGGAAAGCTCTGTTGATATCTTGTGCTATTCGGCAAACAGTATGATCCGTTGATCAAAAATGAATGATTCCAGCAAGCCTTCTTCGACCAAGGAATACGTGTTTATGCCCTACGATGTTTTTATTACCAAACTGGTTCTCTATTCCTTAGTTGGTGTTTTCTGTGTCTACGCTGTTGTGGCCAATGCCTTTATTCTGTACGTCAAGGCGAAACTGCTAACCAAGCGAAAAAGGAACGTTCACAATCGAAGACCTTTTGATCGCTTCCCAGTGGTCAGTATGTTTATTCAAAGTCTAGCATACTCGGATTTCTTTTGTGGTCTGATTACTCTGCCAGTCGCCATCACAGTAAACTTTGTGGATGTTATAACCAGTGACATGATCTGCAAGACTGTCCGTTTTTGCAACATTTTCTTTCCAATGGTAACTATGAACAATCTCTTTGTAATTGGAATAGAAAGATATTTGGCAGTGTTTTATCCTTTTCTCGTCCCATCCAGTCGTTCAATCAAGGGACTTGTCTTAGGGGCGTGGATTTTTGGGGGGATCATATCATTGGTTATTTCCACCACTTTTAGCCTAGAAATTCGAGATATCGGCCCCACCACATACACCAAGACTTGCGTGTATAACAAAAATGTTCTCCTGTACAAGGCAATGTTTATAACATCTTCAGTGGTTGTCTATTTTATCCCAAGTATCATCTTAACCTTCACTAGCCTCCGTTTAGTTTGTTTCTTACGACGAAAAAGAAAGACAACGCCAAAAACCTCTAAAGTTAATTCGTGGAGATTTTACGGGACAAGTACTTTTGTGATTCTTATATTCAGTTTTGTTATTCCATATCTAATTTTCATGGTGTATAATGCGGTGAGTACTGTGTTAAAGTTCGACTTCAGCTTCACGACTGGAGATTATTGTAAGGAGACTTAGCGCAGTGTTTGCATACTCTAATTCCGCAATCAGCCCCACCGTCATGCTTTTTAGCATGCCTGATCTAAGGAGAGCCTACAGAAGATTCGCAAGACGCCATTTGAGACTAGTAAGATCTACACGCATCAGCTCTAATGTGGTCAGAGAAAATTACCAATTAAGTAACGACCATAACATACTCCCTACACCACCTGTCCTTGTGCCAAATACAGAACAATGCAACGCTAATGGAACAACTCATCCATTTGTTATAAATAATATACATACAGTTCAAAGGCATATTGAGACCCACATGTAATTGCAGTGAAACAAAGTGAATCATTTTAAAATTGCTCTTTGCGGAGTTCGTTTAAACGACGCCTTCCTTGGGTTCCAATAGCGCAGCGCAGCCGTGACGTCATAAAAACGAAGACAAAGGCGAAATTCGGACAAACAAACTTACAAGTTTACTTTCAGCAGATAATTTTCAGCAGCCGATCGCAGTTGATCTTAGTTTACATGGGTTATTATTGTAACTTTAAGTAAAAATAATAAAATCGGTTCGTATAATCCTCGTAGCGGTTAAACAGAATGCAATGTTTGTCCAAATCTTTAAGAATCAGCGCGCTGCGCTATTGAACAAGACATATAAGGAACAAAAGATGCACGATGTTCGCTATCTCATCAGAAAAGCCGGTGGCTGGTCTCTGTTGAGCACAACTCATATGTCTATACTTTTTCAGGTTATTAATATCAATAAATGACTCGTGAATGTAACAAATAAATTATCTTTTAGATGTGTAACCTTATAAGAGAAAATTTTTTTCAATAATGAGCAATAATGGCAAAAAAGCGCCAAAAACTAGACCTTCGTATGAGTTTTGATCCCAATTTTCGTTTTGGGTTAACACTCAAAACCTTTTTTAACAGTTAGAAACTGATGTGCCATAATAAAATGCTTGTTTGAAGCGGTATTTTCAATTGTACGAAGATGTTTTGTTGCATTTGTGTTAGAATGTTGCTTTGTCAGGCTTTTTTGATAGAAAATATATGGGAAATAAGCAAATGAAGGCCTAAACCTTATTTTCGATTCAAATTTTTGCTTGGGTATTGTAACACTTTGATTCTACTTTCATCGGTCAACTCCACTTCCAAACAAGTTAAACTTTTTGAATATCAAGATTTTAGCCTCGTACAACAGCCTTTCTTCAAGAAAATAGTTTTTGGCGCTCACCGCTTGAAGGCGAAAAGACTTCTCTCATAATATTTGTCATTGCATTTCCGGGTCCAACTCAGTGCTCATAAAAACCAATTAAAGAAAGCGCAAAATAATGAAAAAAGGTTTATTTTTGTTCTCCATCATCTAACCTCCACCTGGAACAATTAGAACTTTGAACAAAAAATTCTGTCATGAAGAAAAATCTTTATAAAGCTGCTATTCGTTTTGGATTGACTCAAAAATCGTTCTTCCATTTTTTCCCTACGAGATTCAAAATGGCCTTCATGATTGAATGCACTCCCATCTGAATAAAGATTTATGTTTTATAGCTACTTTGGGGTATTGAATCTCCATATTAGTAAGTCTATTAAGACATTTTTTCGATTATTAAACTCAAAATGAAGCTAAGTAGTAAATCATCTTGATGAACCAGTCATTTCAATTCAAGTTTTGCAAGAATTCTTCAATTTTAAGCTTTATTCTTACACCCCAAAAATCGAAAATATAGTCGCGTTTGCGTTAAATCCTAATGTCCTTTGTAACTGAAAAATGAATTCAACTCACCAAATGTCTTCTAAAAGCTTCCATTCTTTTACAGAAGCACTTATTTCCACGTACTTGTGACCAACTGTTCATAAAAAGTCTTTCCCATCCACACGAAAAGAAATGATTTGGGTTCCCTGTGGTATTCTGTTTTAGCCAATCACAGACGTCGTTAGGTAAGATAGCGTCGTTAGTTCCCAGTCTGTGCAAGTAACAAGATGGCGGCTTTGTTGTGAGGACGAGTCCAGCTGTTCAATGTTTACCTCGACTTTTGACCAGTTTTTATCACCCCGATCTCACCTAAACTTACGAATATCATGAGATAAGACCCCACAGAAGCTAGTTTTAAGATGTCAAGCTTGGTGATACTAGAATCTGTGAGTATTTCTTATTTTGATTCAAGACAATGCTTAAAGTCACATGAAAATTAAGACTACACGCTATTCAATTGAGATAATTATTATTGACTTTAGGCGCGAAGTTTGAGATATCTGTGCTCTAATTATTCCAGGTCCGTGATAATGTTATCGGGGAGGTTTTTAGAGACTTTTTACGCCTCAAAACTGTGTTAGCTATTACTTTTTGTGTGGTTTGTTTACGTTGTATGAGGGGCCTAAAGTGATGTATATTGTTTTCGATACGTCAGCTCAACTTGATTAAAAACTATGTCCTACGAAATCGATGCTTTAAGAGCTAGTATAGGATTTAGCAGAACATGTACAATAGAAATTACAAATTCGCTAGTGGGAATAAAGATACTTATTCCTAGTTTTTAATTTGTTCAGGATAAAGGAGAGTTAAAAGATATAGATGACCGACTGATACAAGATGGTTATAGTACGAGTATACCAGTTGAACACAAGCTTCGTTACATGTGGCGCCAGTTTGGGAGAGCTGAAACCAGCCTTAAATCCTCTTTGGAAAGCCTTGAACAGCTACGCAAGCAACATGCTGAAGAAATGATTGAAGTAGAGAACTATGTCACTCATATCCGTCAACTTTCTGATGAACGAGAGGACTTGACGAAAGACCTCGAGACTGAAAATGAGCAGCTCAAAGCTGAAATGGAGCAGATGAAAGTTGAACGGGAAGCAGGGGCAGTGGTGTCGGAAGAAGTATGTGATATGTTGAGAGATTCTGGGATGAAGGAGATCAGTAAAGAGACAAATACTGTGAAGAATCAAGTTGGTCATCTGTTGAAAGAGAGGGCGACAAACTTGGAAAGAATTCACAGGCTTGAAAGAGAAGTTGAGTTCTCTAAGAAAGAAGGCTCCTCAAGTCAATCAAACAAAAAGGTGATGGAAATTGTGGAACAGGAAAGAAGAGAGATGGAAGAAGAGATGAGTCGCTTGAGGGAGACGACGAAGCAGGTTAAAATGGAAATGAAAAAGATGCATGAAAAAGAATTAGAAGATTTAACAAGGGAAAACAAAGAATTGAAGAAAAAACTAGATCAAAGTCAAGATCAGTTTAATAAAGATATGGCTGTAATGTTGAAAAAAATTGAAGGTAATATTCATAAGTATCACCTAGTTAGAGCAGTTTTCATATGACTATGAAAAGCTCACAGCATGGAACATGGTCATGACATGGCAAACTGGCAGCCCAATCACATTGCACAAGGATTCACTCTCCATCCAATCAAATGAAGCATAAACATGGCGCAGACATGGTCATGCCAAATTCACAGCACTATCAAACCAATCACACTGCACAAGATAAAAAATCCCCCAATCAAAATTCTAGAAAACATCACAGCCATGACATGCTTATGGCACAGAGCTTAAAGAGCAACATTTTCTGAAGGCAGTAGAGTCTCATTATTTTAAACCCAAACTTCCTGTTACTTTAAGCTTGAAACCTTATTGTCGCATGGATTTGCATCAATATATAAATACTACATGCTAACGGGGACAGATCCAGGAATTTGTTAGGGATGCCGGTCTCCAAAAGGTTCAAAATAATGGAACTCCACTGTAATTAGATGCACTAGCTGCCTACATGTACATTGGATTCAAACACTAACCAAGAGTTTCGTATTACTGCGATTTTTATAAATATGCAAACTCTGGGTCCCCAAGTTGCATGTTGAAATTTGGTTTTTTGCTGCTGCCAGTCAAAAATATCAAAGGTACTGACTGATTAGCTTTGATTGACAGCTGCGAAAAGACAAATTTCAGTGTGCAGCCCAAAGACACAGGGTTTGCATGTTTGCGAAAATTGCAGTAAATGGGATATTTCAACCAATGTTTTGTTTATTGTGTGATCCCAGAATTTCCATACCCCTTATGGATGAAATTTGAAAGAAAGGCAAACCCCCTTTCTCTGGAATTCTTAGTTGTTGTTTTTGTTTTTCCTCAGATATTCCTCAATGCTTGGTGTGGATATTGTCTAGAACCAAACATTTTACAAAAACTCCAACAGACTTCATAATAATTTGTAGTTTAATATAATTTGTGGTTTGTTAACGTTATAGATGACAAGATGCGCTTGGTTGAAGAAAAAGAAGAAGAACAGGAAAAGACGACCCATCAGCTTAGCAAAGCAGACAGAGTCATGAAGGAAATGGAAGAAATAAAAGTAAAAATGAAAGACATTGAACAGGAAAAGATATCACTGCATTCTACAGTAAGTAAAGTAACATACTTAGTTACTATATGGCATGGTAATTTTGCTCACTTTCATTGGCCAATTTGCGGTCCATAACTTAAGGTACGAACCACAAACCCAATTTTTGTGTTCGCCTTAACATATGATAAACATCAAGATTATTAACCTTGTTTACTCTGTCTGTAGGTAAGTTATGGAATTTTTTTCTCCACTTTTTCATGGCCTGCACGTTATATTGAGCTTAGGCCATAAGGTAGTGGGAAAAAAACGTGGTCCATAACTTACTGTATAGACCTCGCACTTGGTTAAATAAGAGCTTGATGTATTTCCAAAAGTTTATTCTATAAAAATTAATATTGAATGTCATATAAGTTGCTTGATTTGCTTGAGATATACAATGTTTTTGGCTTTTCAAACCATGTGTTGTTCCCTAGAGTATTACTTTCTTTGTGTAATAGTTGTAATGAGAAGACATGAATATGGATACAACTCAAACAAAGAATCTTATTCTCAAAAAAAGACCTGGTCTGAAATGTGAAAAAAATTCTTATTAAAATCTATTAAATATAGTAGCCAAAACCTGGCTAGATCAACTTGTTTTAGCCATTACAAATATGTATGAGTCCAGAATACGTTTTCTTTATAGTCTCATTCTTTTTAATTTCAAAAGAAAATAATGGGCTAAGTATTGTCTATTTTAAAGTTCTACTAAATTAATTATATTTACTGGTAGGAAGTCTACCTTTTTTATTCAAGCACAAAGACCCCACACACAATGAAAGACAGAACCAAGTCCATGCAGTTAAATTTTGAAATATGGTCTAAAATGATAATAATATTTATTTACTATGCCTTTCACATTGTATATTTTACTGAGCTTTCAGACATGTTACTATACCTATAAACCAAGACCTATTTAATTTAATTCTAGATGAATATATTTGTTATGTCAATTGTGTAGTTCCAAAAATTATCCATACCCCCTCATGGAGGAATTTTTTAAAGACTCCCCCCTACCCCCCAGAAATTCAAATTTTCTTCCATACAAACTCTGTAATTTTTGTTCTTTCTCTGACCCCCCTACTCTTCGGGAATTCCAAATTCCTCTGTGGGGTGGGTATGGATGATTTCTGGAACTACACATTCTATAGAAAAATCTGCACTGAAAAAATATCTCTTTGTTTGACCTCATTTTTAGTCTGCATGGACAGTTATTGTTTGTTTACATTTGGTAACCAGCCATTTTTGAATATTTCTACCTCAAGCAGCTGTCACTATTCTTATTGTTTCCATCCCTAAATTGAGCTTGCTGGGATTCATTTCCTAGGTTGGCTTGGATTTGTCACTCACAAAACACATTTGAAATCAAAATATTTAAAAAAATTCACAGTTTACGTCATTAATTATTTGAATATTCTAACTTCTCTTCAGTTGTGTAACACTATACATGTCAAATAATTCAGCATCTTTGGGATTTTTGATTAAAAAAAAAAAGTAAATTTAAGAGCTGTAAGTTGTCCGATGACACTTAAATTATTTTTCTCTGATGTATAATGTTATATACTCTCTGCTTCTTTGATTCAGTCATCATTTCTTTTTGGAGAAATGTAAGTTTTTATACTTTTAAATAATAAATGAAGCTCAAACAGGAACACCTTTCAATACAATAAACTTTTTAAAAACAAAAACATTCCTACTGCAAAGCTGTTGTGTCAGAAACTATAGCCATAGTTCGATCAAAGTGTATCTGAGTTGTTAAGCTGAATTTTTCATATTCATATAAGCTTCACAAATTCAAATTTTCATTCAAATTTTTTATTAATTTATGCAGATGCGAGGAACGTTTTTAATGAACTATTTTATATTTTAGACCTGTAGTTTCGGTTGTAGAAATAAGTCTTTCATTACAAGCGATGATTGGAAAGCAATGATATCTCTGGTGCTAGCTAAGACAGATATTATACCGTAGAATTGTGGCAATCATGGGGAGAATAATTGGCTCCCAAGGAAAGAAAGTTTCATTTTTAAATCTTGATCATTTTTACTGGATTTAGTTTTAGTTTCATAAAGTTTTCTGTCGTAGTGAACTAAGAATATTCGGAGAGATTTTTATCATGTCTCATTACGATCATTTATCATGGTTTGGTTTTACTGGAAAAGCTTGTGGAATTGTATCAACATATCACAAGCTACGTTTCCTTACACATCAATCTTGCAGGGAAAATGCAAAGAAGCATTTTTACTTCATGCCAAGGTACCAATTCTGAAATGTTGCATTATTTTATAGTTTTGACTAACTATTTGTTACATATTGCAAAGGCATTGCTTTAATAATGATACAGATAATCATACATTTATTGCCTAGTGATATTTTTTCTCTCCAAATTTTACATTCATAGGTAGAATACATGAATATAAGGATTCAGTAATTCCTAAATAATATTTCAGGTGTTAGATTCTGCAAACACACAAATAGATAGCTTAGATCTTTTGACATTTTTAGTGAACAAGAACAACTTAACAGCCAATTTGAGGGTAATAGAGCGCATGCAGTAAAACCATGAAATAAAAACAAAGTTGATACTGGCAAATACTTAGCTATTTAGTGACTAATAGTTGCTATCACTCAACCAGAACATGGATTACACAAAGACACAAATTGCCTCTTGTGTGTGTCTCTGTGTAGTGAATGTACTGGTTGGGTGATAGCAACTATTAGTCACTAAATAGCTAAGTATTTGCCAGTATCAACTTTGTTTTTATTTCATGGTTTTACTGCATGCACTCTAGTAGATCAGAGATAATAATAGATGATAATATTTAATTAAGCTGACCAACACAATGCTTTTTTGCCAGGTTCTTGCAATGAAATAAGTGTTATGTTATAATACCAATGTACCATAGGAATGTACCAAAAAACTTACGTTTCCAGTAAAATCTCTTCCAGTTTTGTTTTTCCCCAGTCATTCACCAGTAAATAACATAAAATTGAAAAATACCAGTTGCATGATCATATGATACACAATGCACAAAACTCATGCAACCTGCAACACTAATTTTGTGAGACAAGTTGCATTAGATATTGTTTCATGCCAATGAAAAGAGAGAAAAATGAACTTTGACACTTGGTACATGCATGTAACGATTGAAATTGTTGCAAAATGTAGAAGGTTTTTTGCAACATAAAATTTAAAAATACCAGTTGCATAAGCATATGATACACTAATGCATAAAACTCATGCAACATGCAACACTTTCTTTGCAAGACAAGTTGCATTAGATATGTAACAATGAAACATTAACCTGAATCTTTATGGTGCCTCTCCAAGGTCAAGTCATTAGAAGAGGAGATAAGAAAAGAGAAAGAACAGTTGAATGGCAACAAGGCAACTCAAGATACAACAATCAAGAAACTAAGAAGTGAACTCTCAGCAACCAAACAGAAGTTACTTGAAACTGAGGTGAATATTGAAAGAAAATAAATTTAATGAATATCTTATGTTACATTATAAATGGTTATTCTCGTGAAGAGTAGGGGATTATCTCCCGGTTCAACAGCCTATCCCAATCTGAAGGCATAACGCTAACGTACTAACAAATCAATCATGATTGTAAGGTGCACGGCTGCTACTAGTGCCTTAATATGCAGCCCGTATAGTCCTCTACTGATCTTGTGAAGCACCATTGAGCTCCTGGAAATGGTGCTATATAAATTCATCCCTTTACCTTTTTACCCTTTAATTACTTGCCTTGACTGAATGACAATATAATCTTTCTCCAAGACTTGTTCACTCAGCTGATCTAGATGTCTCCGTAGAGCCTGTAATCTAAGCTTTTCCAGGAATTTTTAGAAAAATATGCATTTTTATCATTTCACCCATACAGCCTTGCTCCCGCCCTCTAATAAAACCCTTGGTTAAACTCAAGTGATGGGGGCCGGACGGAGGAAGAAATCAATTATCAAATTTTTTCATTAAAAAATATATATATTCACTGTATTCATTGCCAGTTTAATGTCATTTTTTTTGAAGGCCAAGATGAAAACTGTACAAGAAGAAAGAAATACTTTAGAGTCACGTCTTAAGATGGTCACAACTGATCTTAATAACTTGAAACAAAGAGAAAACCAATTGAACACAGAAAAGGTATGAATCTAATGGCTGAGCTCTATTCTGTCTTAATATAAATCGTTTTTATTTTAAAAGTGAAATACTTTACTTTGGCTAAAAAAAATTACTGTGTGCATCACTACTATAACCTGGGCCACTTAGACAGCGAGAACCGATCAAATTGTAGAATGAAAACAATGCGTTCCAACTTTGAGGAGTGGAGCCAATCTGGTTCTGACCGAGTGTTTACCATTTACCAGAAAAAACTAGAAATTGCGGTTGTAAAAACAAATGTTGTGTGTCATACTGAATCGGAAAGTTTTGGAAAACTCGGTCTTCCAATTGAGATAATCCCATTTTTCGCATTCTTTTTACGTTCTTCCGGTAGACGTGTGTACCATTTGTCAGAAGTCAAAGTTTCCCACTCTTTTCTTACCATTGGCAAACGAATTTCCAACCAGATTGATTGGTATATGGTAATCACGTCTGGACAGTTCCTCATAAGTACAGCCGCTTAGTACGTAATTTTGGGAAATGTTTAACTGTCGAGTAGCTTTCATCTGCCCAGTTGTATACAATATATGGTACCAGTAAGGGCTGGTTCACACTTTAACATAGTAAGCATAAACGTAAGCTTAAGAAACACAAGTGTGGACCGGGCTTGCACAAAGCATAAGCATAAGTAATGGAAACTTTTCCATTTTCTTATGCTTGTGAAATTCAAAGTGTGAACTGGGCGTACATAAGCATAAGCATAAGCATAAGAATTACAAAAGTACTATGTTTTTTATGCTAATTTTTATGCTTATGTCGAATTGTGAACCAGCTCTAAACTGAGGTCCAGAGGGGAGGATGTAACGTATGATGGACTTGCATCCTATTTTAAGAAACTAGAAGTAGTGATTCTCGGACTTCTTTCATGCTACTGAAACTTGAGATAAAAATATCACTTGTGGACTTCAAATAAATTTAACTTTTTTTAAACTTTTCTGTTGTATTTTAGGAAAGTCTGCTGACAGAAGGAAAGACAAACGTTCAAAAGTAAGTGAATAGAACCTCTTCGGCTCTGACGTAATGTTTTCCCATTTCAGACCACATGTCATTCCCTAGAGTATCATTTCTTTGTTTAAGGTTAGTGCTCGGTTGCACATGAGGAGACACATGAATATGGATACAGCTCAAACAAAGAATCTTATTCTCAAGAGAATGACACGTGGTCTGAAATGGGACAACATTACCCCAAGCTGAAGACGTCAATTACAGAGGAAAAAAGCATGAGTTACAAGTATTTTAGAATACTTAGAATACAGAACATGAGAATGAAAGATAAGAGAGTCTTATCACTTTAAGTTTCAAAATGATGCAGCTTTTGAGCTGTTACTCGTTCAAAGAGGGCTTTTAATCCTTCATTCTATGAAACATGGATGCAGCGATGTGCAATGCCAATTGAACATTACTGTCAAAGTTATTCACGATCTCTCGTTGTTCTTCAGGCTACAAATCCAGGTCACAACATTAACAGATGAAATCAAAAGTTCAAGAGAAAGGCTAAAGACCTCAGATGACACTATTGCAAGGCAGACTAAGCAAGTTGAAAATTTGACGGTTCAACTTGGCGAGGCAGAGAGAATGTTGAGAGAGAAAGAAGAAGACATGGAAGATTTAGACAAAAGTACAAAAAATGAGGTTGGTGGTAGTTTTTAAGGTATTCTTATAATTAGTTGTCTGCTATTCCCTTCCTTCCCTGCTTCCTTCTTTCGTTCTTACCCTCCATGCTTGCTTGCTTGCTTGCTTGCTTGCTTGCTTGCTTGCTTGCTTGCTTGCTTGCTTGCTTGCTTGCTTGCTTCCTTGCTTCCTTGCTTCCTTGCTTCCTTGCTTGCTTGCTTGCTTGCTTGCTTGCTTGCTTGCTTGCTTGCTTGCTTGCTTGCTTGCTTGCTTGCTTGCTTGCTTGCTTGCTTGCTTGCTTGCTTGCTTGCTTGCTTGCTTGCTTGCTTGCTTGCTTGCTTGCTTGCTTGCTTGCTTGCTTGCTTGCTTGCTTGCTTGCTTGCTTGCTTGCTTGCTTGCTTGCTTGCTTGCTTGCTTGCTTGCTTGCTTGCTTGCTTGCTTGCTTGCTTGCTTGCTTGCTTGCTTGCTTGCTTGCTTGCTTGCTTGCTTGCTTGCTTGCTTGCTTGCTTGCTTGCTTGCTTGCTTGCTTGCTTGCTTGCTTGCTTGCTTGCTTGCTTGCTTGCTTGCTTGCTTGCTTGCTTGCTTGCTTGCTTGCTGCTTCCTTCCTTCCTTCCTTCCTTCCTTCCTTCCTTCCTTCCTTCCTTCCTTCCTTCCTTCCTTCCTTCCTCGCTTCCTTGCATATTTAAATCTTTCTTTCAGTACACCTTTCTATTTTTCATCTTCTTTTCTTTATGTCTTCACTCTTTCCCATTGTCATTTATTTCCTCTACATTTTTTCTATGTTCTCCATTTTTTCCACTAAGAATTTAAGTAGGGTTGTGTGCATAAAGAACACTTGCATGACAAGACAAAAAAGTACAATGAATCACATTTGAACTTACCTTTAAATAGATAAACAATCTCAAGGCAAGACTAGCTCAAACATCCGAAGAAGCATCTGACTTAAGAGAAGAACTAGCAGAAACCAAGAAGCACTATGAAACGGTAAAAAACAGATCAATATTGATAATATTTTTCGCTTTATTCAAGCGATTTTTTTAGAGCAATTACAGGGTTCGTCGGCTAAAAGTACGGAAACGCGATGCAACATTGTTTGCATCATTGTAGTAGGATAGTTTTCTACTTCAACAATGGTGCGTGCAACAAATTGCGTCGTGTGTCATGGCACGCAACATCAATTGCATGCAACATTGCGTGCAATGTTGTAACCGTGTGTCTGTAGCTTAAGACCTTCAACTGACTTGAAAATATTTTCCAAAATTGTAGGACCAAATTGACTCTTCGTTTGTCAATGAAGGCATGCGTACAAAACAACTTGCGTAAAACAAGCCGTATATTTGACGAATTTATAACCTAAAGAACTTTAAAACTATTTGAAATTCAATTAAAGTTAGTAATTATTTTGGGTTTTTTTAACAGATTATACAGCAAAGTAAAGAAGAAGCAAGTTCTTTTAGAGAAAAGCTGAACGAAGAAAGTGGATATATATTAAAATCACAGATAACAGAGCTCAGAAAAGTGAGAAATTTTACTACTTCTTAAAGATATGTATATAATATTACAAAGTAATAGTATAATAACCATTTTTTATATATTATTAATTAAAATTAGAAAAAAAGCTTGGTTTGATTTTGCACTAAAATGGTTTCTGTATTCTAGCAATGTGATTGGTTGCAGAGTCGTTGTATGTTGTTTGATTGGTTCAGACAGCAAGCCATTTAAGTGCTTATCTGATTGAGTCCCAAAATATTGATTCTCGTATAATTGGTTATTGATATCTTAATTTATATTTCCTTGTTTTTCACAGGATTTAGAAGCCTCCCTAGCTGCTAGTGTGTCTCGGGAGAAAGAAACAATGAACCAAATAGCTGTTCTGCAAGATGATAAAGACAAGTTAGCGAGAGAGTTAGCTGGTTATATATCAAGGGAGAAAGATATGGTAGGTTATTGAAGGAAGACGATGACAACGACAAAACAGCAGTAACAAAAAGAACAGTAGCAGCAGCAACATCAGCAGCAACTATAGCAGTAACAGCAGTAGCAGCAACAGCAGCAGCAACAACAGCAACAACAACAGCAACAACAACAGCAACAACAGCAGCAACAACATGACAGCAGCAACAACATGACAGCAGCAGCAACATCAGCAACAACAACCAGCAGCAGCAACAGCAACAGCAGCAACAACATGACAGCAGCAGCAACATCAGCAACAACAACCAGCAGCAGCAACAGCAACAGCAGCAACAACATTGCATATAACAACAGTATTAACAACGACCACAACAGCAATAGCAAGAGCAGTATAACACAATAGCAACACCAACTTTACCCTTGTTAGTGATCATTTGCGCATTTTAAGAGAACATTTTATCTTGTTCAGACCAAGTGTATGGAGGAACTACGACTAACGATGCAGTCTTTTGAAGGAGAGAAAACATCGCTACAAACTGTGATCTCATCTCAAGAAAAACAAGTTGCTGATCTGATTATAAAGGTTAGTTTACCATGAATTCAAAGAATGAAATCTTTCACTGCTTTTCTTTTTGGTGAATTTTCATTGTGATCTCTTTACAATTTCCCAAATTTATTGACGTTATTGATGGGTTGCAAGCATTCTCAAGAGAGTCAAAAGACAAAAACATGGCGGCCATTTTGGTTCCGTTAATAATGAATGCTAATGAGGAATCTTTTGTTAAATGGCATCTACGCTTTGACGTTAAGCCCCGTTTACACAGGCGATTTTTGCGGCGTTTTTGGCTGCGATTTTTGTGGCAATTTTCGGAAATATGAAATCTTTTGTCTCATCCTTCAAAAGAGACATTCGTCTAGGAAAATCTTGGTATCCTGAAAAAAACTTTACAAGTAAATTCTTTACCATTATTTATTATGGACAAAATCGCAAAAACAATTGCAGCAAAAATCGCCGCAAAAATCGCTAGTGTAAACGGGGCTTTACATGGAATCGAAGAATTGCTATCTTCTATTAACAGTGTGAAGAGCTCTTGCTTTATCGTTATTTACCTTGCACTTGTTCTCGATCTCGTTCCAAATCTTCATTGTTCTTGAATATGATCGTTCTCTTGATGCTAATCTTAATATTTCTTTGAACACGTTTTTGATTTTACAATAACCTTTTGAGCTCAAGAGATCTTACCAATAATGAGACTTACTAAGATCTTGTATTTGTCTTTATTATTGCTTTCTTGTCTTTTCTAATTCTTTCGTAAGAGAAAAAGCCAAGTCTATTTATCGTATCTACCAACTAACAAAGAAAATCTTTTTTTCAAAAAAAAAAAAAAAAAAAAAAAAAAAAAAAAACAGATTAGGAGTAAAAGTTACTTTTTCATGCGTTTATTGTACAGTGTACGCTCCGTTAAAGTATTTTTTATTTTTTGTCGAACAGCTCGAAAAGAGTGACCAGAAATGTGCTGTCATGGAACACCAGTTATCCAGTGAACAAAGCAAAACTGCAGGTCAGTCAGGAAAACCATCTTTCCACTTCGAAATTTCATTCCATTCTTTCATCCCTAGCCAAATCAATAACTTTGTGTAATCGTTAGAGTGCTCGCACTAAACCCGTGAAACAAATACTAATTTTCAGTACTTAATAGTGATAATCAAACAATAGGAAACAAAAGATTTTGTATGAATGACTGAATCAAAGTCAGCAAACTCACAGTTCGACTTTGAATTTAGCCGGTACTAGATTATGTTAATGTTGGGAGGAAAATTGGAAAACTGAAACCCTTGAATCAAGGGAGAAACCTTACCAACTCTACTCACATGTGATGCAGAGTCTGGGAATCGAACACGAGATCCTAGAGGAGAGATGAGATCAAGTGGTTTTACCAATATTAGCTATATGAGAGATGAGGTGGTAAGCCATGTGGGATGGGCTCGGAAATCATATAAGAACATGCGTGATAGCTAAATTTCGAGCCTTGTATGAAACGACTGAAGAAGAGAGCCAATAGGCGACTTGCACTAAGAAATCACGTGACTTCTTGGATGGCAAACGCGCGCTATGTAAACAAACATCAAGATGGCCGCCGTCGCACCGGAAGGCGACAAAAACAGGTTAGTACAACCACTTAGACGTAACTTTTTAGCTTTTTTCTACCAAATATTGGTACCCATGGAGTCTTCAAGCATATTTTACTTTTCGATTGGTCCGAAAGAAAAATTCTTACGCTAATTTTTTCACCAAATCCAAAGCCGCTTCCTGTTTGTTATCGCAACTTTTTTTCGTGGTCTTTGACCTGGGACTTGCTTTTAAAGGGTTTTCCCCTAGAAAACTTTAAAAACAATACACTCTAAACACAGGACTTTATCCTTTGCTTTACTTTTCGCGAATTAAAATCGTCTTATTCCGAATTTTCACAATTCGTGTAGACCAACAAACAACTATGTTTGTTGTGTTCCTAAATGCACAAGCGATGGTCGACGTGATGATGGTTTGTCATTTCACCGCTTCCCTTGTCGAGAGGAAATAAGAAAACAGTGGATTGTTAAAATACGAAGAGACATCGGAGAAAACTTTAAGGTAAGATTTTACGTTGGTTACTGTTCATTACTAAATTTTTTACTAGATTTTATTGGTCAGTCTTATTTTACAGCGTCAAACTCGCTAAAAAATTTATTTGTATACAAAGCATATGTGAGCAGAAATAATTTACGAGTTTTTATGAATATTTATGCCTCGATTAGATAACATCGAACACCAGAGTATGTTCAAGACATTTTGACACTGATCAATATGAAGAAGAAAAGGATATATGTGGGCGCCGAAGATTAAAAAAGCATGCTATACCAACTCAGTTTGCATGGACCATCAACAAGCCTCCCAGACGCGTACTTGTGAGGAAGTTGCCAAATGCTGCTATGTAAGTAATAAACAATTCATGTTAATCATGCAAAGAGAAAGAGAAATCAAAACTTAACAAATGCTCTTGTTTTATCATTTTCAGTACAATTTGCTTATTAGTTGTTTTATATATATGTTGCTTTAAAAATTAAAGAAAAATTTATAGACATATAACACTATATTGAATGAAAAACCCAAAATACTTTCCTTTTAATAGCATCATTATGCATTTGTTTGTAGAAACAGATATACAACTGGAACTGATGTTCTTGAAAATGAAATAACAAAACTAAAGAAGGAAATAGAAGACCTGAAGGCCAGATTATCTGCCATGAAGATCTACAAATTTGGATGTGAAAGATTCACAAATGATAGCAATTCCATCAAATTTTATACTGGATTTCCTTCATATCAGCATTTTATTTTATTTTATGAATTTGTGCAGCCCTCTGCAGAAACCATGACATACTACTATGGAAGTAATATATCAGTTGGGCGCCCAGGCAGCAAAAAAATGTTACTTATTGATGAACTATTCCTATTTTTGGTTAGAATAAGACTGGGGTTGAAACTATTTGACCTGTCACATAGGTTTAATGTCAGTGAGTCAACTGTAAGCCGTAAGATTATTACCTGGGCCAATTACTTGTACTTCTTCCTTGGGATGCAGCCTATTTGGCCTTCTTTTCACACTGTTAAACAGAATATGTCCCCCCTATTTAAAATGTTATACCCAACTACCCATTGCATTATTGATTGCACAGAAATAAAAGTGCAAGTCCCAACATCCCTGAAACTGCAATCCCAGATGTACAGCAACTACAAGAGCTCAACCACTCTTAAAGGCTTGATTGGAATCACACCAAATGGTGCAGTGTGCTTTGTCAGCTCTCTGTATACAGGCTCAATTTCAGACAAAGAAATAACTGCACAGTCCGGTATTTTAGATCTTTTAGAGCCCCATACTAGCATTATGGCTGATAAAGGCTTTGACATTGATAATCTTTTAGTGAACAAGACAGTAGATCTTAACATACCCCCTTACTTATTAGAAAATAGTCAACTTAAGCCACAAGAAGTCATAGACACAAAGAAAATAGCCATGTTAAGAATTCATGTTGAAAGGGCTATCCGAAGGATAAAAGAATTTCACATTTTTGATGGCATTGTTCCCCTATCTTTACTAGGAAGTGTTAACCAGTTGTGGACTGTGTCATGTTTGTTGACTAACTTCCAAGGCCCCTTAATAAGAAGGGATTCTTCAAGGGCCTAGGGTCTAAATTTATAATAAATATTCATGCCAATTTACTCAGTTTTATGGTAATACATATATATAATGAAAACAAGAGTCATATAATTGGCAAAATAATTTAATTAAAATTGGTGTTCTTGAATTAATTCAACTTTTTATCTTTTCATGAAAAAGATTTCAATTGATATGAATTAATTTGAAATAAATTGATTGAATAAAATATATTGTAATAGTTGTTTTATGGCAATACTTATTAATAATATTTTTTACGCATTGCATAAATTATCCTTTTTTCAGTGTTATTTGAATTTACCTAAGAAATAACACAGATGATTGCATTATGTTATATAGTAAGTAAAATAAAAGGTATCAACTCTGTCTTTGCTCTCTTGAAAAAAATTTCTGTCAAATAGAATTCTCTCATGAAAATAAAGATCACTACTTACAAAGCAAAAAAAGTCACACCATTGTAAACAAGTAATAGCTAGCTGACATTGTATTTGGTAAAAAAACTCATGTTTTCGTTTAAGAGCAAAGTGATTGGTGTCCTTGTCAAAAGTTAAATAATTCACATCATGTAAGCTTTCAACATCTTTACATACAACTTTAATTTCAAGCAAACCAAAAGGACTCATAGCATTTTCAGTGGCTAGTTCCATGTCAAAGACCTTGCGATCAGGAGAACACCCTAACCATGGGCAAACAGGATGAATAACAAGACCACATGGATATAAGTTAACAGAACTGTTTTTTACTTTGGTTGCATAGTTATAGGCTGCATATGGTTCCATCTCAATTCCCTTCTTCATTGCTGCTGTTTGGACATGACGGGTTGGGTCTAGTTGCTTGCATAAAGACTTGAAGTTAGCTTGTCTTTTAGCTACTATGCCAAATTTACTGGCTGTTATTCTTTTCTTCCTTAAAGTGTGCCAAAGTTGACACTCACTTTGGTCTCTAGTTCTTTCTTCTAAATGAAAGGACATTTCCTCATCAACTCTTAAGGAGGTTAGTGTAGCTGATTGCTCAGCATTTAAGCAGGAACTGAAATTATTGGTAAAAGAGGTGTTGCTGGTCAATGGTAAGGAAGGAAAATCAGTATTAGCATAATCATTAATGATATAGGAGGAAGTAAGCTTCTGTTGATAAGATAAAATGCAACCTATAGGAACTTTGCCAAATCTTGTAGAAATTGCAGGGAGGTTTGTATCAGACATGTCAGGTAAAAGGGTACATATGAGAGGTACAGGCTCTAGAGCTTTCAGGTTTTCTTTGAAAGTAGAGTCTAGCAGCAGGTATTGGGAGGCAGGGGAGTACAAAGAGCTCTTTATAGATTTAGTATAGTCCGCTCCTTCTCTAGTTTTCTTGACAACCACTTGATCAACACATTCTGGCGTGATCTTTTTTCCCCTAGGAATATTCCACCTTTGTGCTGACATAGTGCAGGTAAGTTCATCGGGCAATGCTGTTAGACCCAGCTGCTTGCAGTGTGCAATCAATAGTAAAAGTGCCAGGGTATGTTGACAGGCTCCTCCTGCACCAGCCACGCACGAACATTTCCCATATAAATTCTTGTTTTCCAGTAGGCACACAAATACTGAATGTGGCTTCTCTGATTTTTTCATCGAGCGAAAACATTTACTCTCTATCGTTGCCTCTTCTTGACTATAGCGAACTAAGAGAAAAAGTCAAATTTTAACAGAGTCCATTGAATATACAAGCACGACAAAGTACAGCCAGAGTTAACAACTAGTACAACAGCACAAGCATTGACCGTTTTTAAAGCTTTTTCGTACATTTTAATTCCCCAAAAAACTCACCTTTATAATCATGGAGATATCCTGTTTCGGCAAAAAATTTGTAGGCTTTTTTCAGACTCGTTGAACCTCCGCCAGTCTTTTTGGCAAATAACTCTACGTCGCCAAACGACAGTTCAGGCATCCTGGTAAGGTCAAGCGACCCTTTTTTCGCCGGCTCGCTAAAGAATTAGATCAATAACGATGAAATACGTCCTTGGAATGGAAATGTTTACTAACATTTCATGAGTCTGTGTATTGTTTTTAAAGTTTTCTAGGGGAAAACCCTTTAAAAGCAAGTCCCAGGTCAAAGACCACGAAAAAAAGTTGCGATAACAAACAGGAAGCGGCTTTGGATTTGGTGAAAAAATTAGCGTAAGAATTTTTCTTTCGGACCAATCGAAAAGTAAAATATGCTTGAAGACTCCATGGGTACCAATATTTGGTAGAAAAAAGCTAAAAAGTTACGTCTAAGTGGTTGTACTAACCTGTTTTTGTCGCCTTCCGGTGCGACGGCGGCCATCTTGATGTTTGTTTACATAGCGCGCGTTTGCCATCCAAGAAGTCACGTGATTTCTTAGTGCAAGTCGCCTATTGGCCTTTCACAACTTAACGCATGTTCCAATATTAGCTATACCAAGGTTGAGAAGAAAGCTGGGTCAAACTGGCATTGCAGTGCATTTTGGGGCTGTTTTAAGGGGACATCTTTTCAAGATGGCGTCTATTTGGTCCACTCAAACAGTCCCACAATGCAATACAATGTCAACTCGACCCAGGTACTCCCACAACCTCAGAATAGACTTTTAGACTTTTATTTATTCACACACAGCACAGCCCCAAAAGGCACTGCAATGTCAACTCGACCCGGTCTCTCCCTCAACCTCGGAATGTCTACTAACACAAGGTCATTGACTGGAATTTTTCCCCTCTAGAACTGAGCACCAGGTATCACTACACGTCAGAGAGCAGTAGCTCAGCGAGACAAGAAGTTGACAGCCTAAAAGAAGAAGTTAAGGCTCTGACTGCACAGCTTTTGAGACAGCACGACGCCACCATGGACAGTCGGGTACGTAAAACTAAAGACCCACTTAAGGTGGCTGGAAATTGTTTTGTGCCCTCACATACAGTCACAATTATGAACTAAAAAAATTAATATATAATATGACAGAGTAAACCTGTAAAGCCAAAGACCATAAACCAAAGATCACAATGAACATGAAAAAATGACGTAAGACGTTGCTATGACTACATCAGAACCCTTCTTATGCCATCAAAAATGTTCATTTAAAAAATCATAACTACTAACCGAATGGTTAATTTTTTTAAAAACCAGAATATTTAAACTTTGTATCATGATCTTTTTTTTGACGAAAAAAGAAAAAATTCTGTAACAGGGAATTCTTAAAAATCAATAAAATTTGTTTGGAATAGTTCCCTTTTACAGAATGTTTTAAATTTTTCCTTAAGTTTTCGAAAGCATAAACCAAAGGCATATGCAAAATTTGAAGAAATTTCACAGTACAGTTTTTGATTTTTTTCAGTTTGAATATTAAATTTTTTCTTTTGCAAGTTCTAAGTGATTGGAACTAGAGCGCGCGCGCTCAAGAAAAACCGTCTCGAGCCTCCTTAAGGAGCACCCTAGAGTGTCGCGATTCTACTGAAAGTTTGATTGGGAGAGAGCCGCAAATAGAAACCCGTACTGTTGGCTCAGAATTGACCAAATCTACTTGTACGTAATGTTTTGCCCATTTCAGACCAACTGTCTTTTTCTGAGACTAAGATTTTTTGTTGAAGTCGTATCCGTATTCCTGTGTCTTCTCATGGATAAACCAGAAAAAAGGTACTTTAGAGAATGACACGTGGTCTGAGATGCTGAAAACAGTGGATTAGTACTATTACCGCAAGATAGAAAAATCTTGACAACTCATATTATTGCAAATTTTGGGGCACCAATACAGGGTTGCATTTTACTCCTCACTTGTATTTTTACTCGTCTAACGGCTCGCCAAAATACTCCGCAAGGTTCGTGCAGGTCCTTAAACTCCTTGAAAAGTGCTGGAATTTAAAATGCATTTTCAAGGGCACTTGAAACTCCTTGAAAATAGGAAAAAAGTAGAAATGTCGTTGAATACTCCTTGAAAAAAATTGTCCATGAAAAAATGTCAGTAAACCTTTCAAGATACGTAAGCCGTGAGTCGTTGTCATTGGTTGAAATTAGAGGAGAGAAGCGGGAGAAGCGTCTTTTTTTATTAGTTTCCAGAACTTAGTGGCTCAATGTGTCGTGGATATCATGTGACAAATTCGCACATCTCGATTAGTATTGGCATTTTCCTCACTTTTTTAATACCAAGATAAAACCCTCTTAAGAGTTACTCCTTAAAAAAAATCATTTTGGTCCTTGAATACTCCTTGAAAACTCCTTGAATAATTCCTTGGGAACCTAGCACGAACCCTGACTCCGTGACTCGTAAAAATACACAGCCGTATCAGATGCTTAGTCGACTGATAACCTTTATATATTGACATCAAAATCACTATAAGCTATAAGAATGGAGAGGAGGGGAATGGTATAGGTTTGAAAATAAAGGAAAAGATAAACTGTATCTGTTTCGCATGTTACTAATATGTGCTGTGTCTCACTACAGTCCAAGTACGAGAAGTTGATCATGGAATTAAAGAGCGAAATGGAACGAGAGAGAGAAAAGTTTTCAACTGAACGTCATTCTCTTGCTAGTCAACTGGAGGTAGCCATGAGAGAAAGTAAAGACTTGAGCACTTTACTGAGGGCGAGAGAAGAGGTTTGTATATATCTGTTCGTCAGTCAGCCAGTCGGTCGGTCGGTCGGTCAGTTGGTCAGTCGGTCAGTCGGTCGGTCGGTCGGTCAGTCCGTCAGTCAGTCAGTCTGTCTGTCTGTCCCTGTGAATAGCTTCCTGTCGTTACTAATAAGCCAGTGTGCCTGTCTTTATTCTGTCTGTCTGTCCTCTGCTTGTCTTGTTTCTGGTTCTTTTTCTGTCTGTCTGTCTTTGTATGTAATCTCTACATAACAACGAACTGTAGATCCAGATAAATGCCAACACTCTTAAATATTACAATATCTTTTCCCAGGAACTCAATCTTCTACGTAACGAACTATCCAGTGCCAGCACAACTGGTACCAAGGCCTCCACGGCCCTGGAATTCGAATCAAAACTACGAGGAACATTAGAAACGCGAGCCAATCATCTTGAGTCAGAGCTGAGCAAGGCCTGGGGCCAAATAAAAGAACTGACGGAGAAAGCTAGTGGACTGGAAGCGACGAAGAGACACCTTGAGATCGAGTTAGATAGGGTGAGTTTGAAACTGTGACAGAAGGGGATTGGTATTAGCCGAGGAAAAACCTGGGTCGAGTTGGCATTGCAATGCATTGTGGTGCTTTGTTAATGGTCAGTGTCTTGAATTTTACAGCGAAGTCAGCAATTGCGTCAATCAGAGAGCACCCTGCACAAGAGACAAGCAGAGCATACCGCTGTCATGGTTGCCAAGGATACGGCACAACAACAAGCGGAAGAGGCGGAAACCAAGGTAACAAGAAATTGCCCTTAAATCACCTGACTCACCTCAGCAAGCTTAAAAACACGAAGCGTAGTCGAGTACTTAGTTTTCTTTCCTTTCACTGAGTGTTTCACATCTTCCATATAGCGTTTATATTACAGAACAGAGAAAATCGCGCGTTTTTACGGTTTGCGCGATCTGTGTCGTCTGATATAACACTGTAACAGGGTTCGTGCTACTCCTTAAACTCCTTGAAAACTCCTTGAATTTAATTCACGTTTTCAAGGGCACTTGGAAAGCTCTTGAATTTTATGATTTTAGCGAAACTCCTTGAAAACTCCTTGAATTTTTGCTTTGATCATTACTTGCATGGTTCTGAAATAGATCTAGTCAGAAAGATTGGAAAATCTGAAAGATGGCCATGTGCAACCACCGTGTAAAACTTGGCATAGTTAGCTGAACATACTGCTTGAAAATTTATTTTTGGGTCCTTGTATACTCCTTGAATAGTCCTTGAATTTTAAGTGGTTACCTCAGCACGAACCCTGCTGCAAGCTAGCCAATCAGCGCGCGTATTTTATCTCAAGAATTCTATAATACAAGGTCTAGGTACTACATGAAAAGATGCTCCGCATCCCACGTTTTGTCTTCTTCTCTCTCTCTCTCAGCCTCCATCCTAACGCAAAGCTCGACATTTAAGTAAATAATCATTCAAATTAAATTACTCATGACAACCATATGAAATAAGGGCTCAAAAAATGAAATTTCGGTTTATGAATAAGCATCATAACTGGTATACCTCATTCTTTTTTCACAGCTCGCTGCTTTGCGTAGAGAGTACGAGATTCTGGTCAGCCAGTTAGAGAAGACTCAGGTTGATCTTCAGACCGCGAGTGACCAGTTGATGGAGTTACATCTTAAACACCAAGAAAACGATGCTTTACGAGGCCATCTGGAGGAAGAACAAGTCAATAAGTACGACAAGTTTATTTGCTTCCTTTGTTACATGAGTGCTTGCTTCCTTCCTTAAATTGCTTTCCTCCTTGCCTGCTTGCTTTTTTCTTTGCTTGCTCCTTTGCTTCGTTTTTTTTTTTTTTTTTTTGCCTACGTCTGGCTTCCTTGCTCGCTTCCATGCTTCTGTGCTTGCTTCTTTGCTTCGGCTTTTTTTTTGCTTACGTCTGGCTTCCTTGCTTGCTTCCATGCTTCTGTGCTTGCTTCTCTGCTTCGGCTTTTTTTTGCTTACGTCTGGCTTCCTTGCTTGCTTCCATGCTTCTGTGCTTGCTTCTTTGCTTCGGCTTTTTTTGCTTACGTCTGGCTTCCTTGCTTCCTTCCTTCCTTGCCACAATGCTTCTGTGCTTTCATGTTTCCTTCCTTTCTTTCATGGCTCAATGCTTGCTTCAGCTTTTTTTGCTTACGTCTGGCTTCCTTGCTTGCTTCCATGCTTCTGTGCTTGCTTCTTTGCTTCGGCTTTTTTTTGCTTACGTCTGGCTTCCTTTCTTGCTTCCATGCTTCTGTGCTTGCTTCTTTGCTTCGGCTTTTTTTTGCTTACGTATCTGGCTTCCTTGCTTGCTTCCATGCTTCTGTGCTTCGGCTTTTTTTACGTACGTCTGGCTTCCTTGCTTGCTTCCATGTTTCTGTGCTTGCTTCTGTGCTTGCTTCTGTGCTTGCTTCTGTGCTTGCTTCTGTGCTTCGGCTTTTTTTGCTTACGTCTGGCTTCCTTGCTTCCTTCCTTCCATGCCACAATGCTTCTGTGCTTTCTTGTTTCCTTCCTTGCTTTCATGGCTCAATGCTTCCTTGCTTCAGCTTTTTTTGCTTATGTCTGTCTTCCTTACTTGCTTCCTTCCATGCCTCAATTCTTCTGTGCTTTCTTTCATTCTTCATGACTCATTTATTTATTTGCTACCTTGCTTTCTTGCTTCCTTATCTTATTGCCCCTTAATTACCCATCCATCCCTCTCTCCCTCTCTCCATTCATTCATCCTCCCATTCCTATTCAAACCTCAGGAATATCCAAAACCAGACAGTCAAGGAACTAGAGCATCAAAACGATGTCCTTCACGAGAGAAATAATCAACTACAACAATCACTAAAACAACAGGAAAACACCATAGCAGAAATGAAGGAAAAAATGAGAAAAAACAATGACAAGGTACGTTGTTTTAAAAGACGCAAATTCTATAAAGCTTATACCCCATTCACACCTAAACGTGTTTAGTTAAACTATGTTTTCATTAGGAAAAAAATTGAGAAACTAGAAACCTACAATATAATGAAACTTTCTAAAATATTGTCAGAGCAAGACAAAGGATAGTTTACATGCATTATTTCACCAAATATTGTGCAGTGTTCGTAGATAGTTTTCCAAACCTGTTTAGTTAAACCACTTTAAAACATGTTTAAGCCTTGGTGTGAATGGGGTATAGGTCTAAAAAAGCTTTGGTGAAGATTGTGTTACATGTTGCATATCAATTCTGAAATGCAGTCGCGATGTGAATGCGATCTGCGAAAGGTCACAACAATATGGACTCTAGGAATTTGTGTGTGTTTTTTTTTGCATACCATTTTTTGTGGGGACATTATTTACATATAATGCACAGTACATTTTAAGCATGAATGCAAAACTTCAACAATCTTTTTCGAAATAGCTGTATGTATGAAAAAGTACGACAAAATTCATTTGTAGTCGTGAAGTTCTACTTTTTCCCTTGTTGAAGTATGAAGAATTTCTGATAATCATGTATGCCGACACCAATAGAGAGAGATTGATATTGAGACCATCTTGCCAAAGCTACTTTAAAGCACTGATATTATGATTTCGAAATATTAAGACTTGTTTATTTTTCAGCAAAAACAAAGCGAATCTGAATCCAAGAGTTTATCAGAGCGAATGAACGAAGCTTTACAAGAAAATGAGATGTTAAAACAAGAGCTAATCGGAGCTGCGGACAGGATAGATAACCTTAAGAGAAAAAATGACGAGAGGAAGACGAAAACACAGGCTAAAGTACAAGCATTGAGGTGGGTAACATTGTTTTGAATCATAGCTGTGTTAAATATGTAATTGAATATGGCTTAGCTGTAGCTGGGCTCGAAATAGCGACCTGCCAATGGCCAAATTACAGGCCAGATTTCAAGCTTTGCAGGTAAAAATAACGATGCACTGCCCAATTGAATGATAAAATAGCATGCAAAATTTCCTCTACCATGCTCCTCACTATGGCAGGCTAAAAAAGCCTTTTCCATTTGGAGCCCTGCTTATAGCTATAGCACACTCTTCTCTCACCTTTGGTTTGATTTGTGGACTCGTCATCACATGTAACATGATGTAAGATGAGTTTGTTCGGTGTCTCTCCCTTGATTCGAGTGTTCTTCTATAGGTTCTCCAGTCTCCACGCTTCATGTGTAAAATCTAAAATTCTAAGTTCGATTTGTTCTGCAAGTTAGCAGTGCCCTGACTTGAGAGATTTCTCTCCTGGTTCAACAGGTTTCTTTCTTTTCTCCTCAAAACCCAACGCACTAAATACTCCAGTTTCGAATTCTCCATTGTACAGGGTTAGACTCGATTTCGTATGGAATTATTTTGAATATTCATGTGTTCCAGTCAAGGTCCGTGGAATTTCAATGTGTTGTGATGTTCAAGTTGTGCATTCTTTACTTTACCGTTTGTATTTCTCGATATTTATTCATAGTAATGAGGCTAACCCTGTATTATTGAGTCAGTAATCAATGAACACAGAAGTATTTTACGCAAATGGCCTATTCCAATAGGTTGCTATAAATAGACGTCACTCCCGGTAATAGCTGCTTTTTTAATGGCTTGTAGAATTTTGGAGGCTGCTTTGATGTCTTGTTTTCTGGTTTCATGTCGTAAAAATAGCCAAATACATTTAGTTTGGGGACTTTTTTTGACATGTTTTGACTTAACATCCGCTAGTTGCCCGTCAGTCAACCGCTCGTTTGCCCCCCAGTCAACTCCAAAAAGTCACGTGATTGATAGTAAGCAATTGATGCAAAAAAAAACGCTCGCTAATTTTTTCTATTGCACTTCCGGTTACGAGGGCTTCACGAGTTTACAACGGAAAAAAATAGTGAGCGAGACTTGAAGCAAGTCTACAACACGACTCGGTTTTTTATAACAGATGAATTTATGTTTTTTTTCCCTCAAAAGAAACCAGTTTGCACGCGACAAGAGAAATCTAGAAGAGAAGGTGATGTCCCTTGAGAACGCGCTGGGACTGGTTCGAGAACGAGCTCTCAAAGAGGAGGAATGGGAAGGAGCGGCTAATGCGACACTTAAAACACTGCAGCAAGAAAAACGGCAATTATTAACCAAGTAAGTCAGTGGTAAATATTCAAGGTATTATATAGTATTATTTGGGATACCTGTGTATTTGAATATTATTGGGGTTGGGAAACCTGTGTAATGAGAGAGAAAAAAAGTAAGTAAAAAGCTCTATTTTGAATGCCCTTGTATTATGAACCTTTGACTGCCCTTGTATTGTAAAACTTTGACTTGTGATACCTGTGTGTGGTTGAATAGCTTTGATGCGTTCCATGTATACTCAAGCTGCTATTTTGATTGTTCTTTAGTTTAATGGACAGTGAAGAGGTTATCCGCGAGTACCAGCGCACAAGCCGTGAAAGCGAAGCTCGCTTGGCCATGTTGAACAAAGAAAATGACGAGCTACAGAACAAAGTGAACGAGTTGACTAAAGATAAAATTAGTTTGAGTAGAGAACTGACCAAAACAAGGGTAAGATATGTAGAAATACTGTGTACAGCAAAGGACGAAAATACAGATGAATGAATGAATGAATGAATGGTGAAGGAAAACAAAAGGAATTGCAAAACAACAAGGGAGAAAAGGAAGGAGGGAAGGAAGGAAGGAAGGAGGGAGGGTAGGGAGGGAGGAAGGAAGGAAGAAAGGAAGGAAGAAAGGAGGGAGGGAGGGAGGAATGAAGGGAGGGAAGGAGGGAGGAAGGAAGGATAAAAAGGAGGGAGGGATGGAGGGAGGTAAGGAAGAAAGGAAGGAATGCGCGCATGCATGCATGCATGGACGATAAGGCAAAATGCTTAAATTAATCAATTGGAAGCAAGATACAAAATTTCTTTCTCGAGGTTCAACCTTATTCTTCGTAATGTTCACAATGTCATTGCTTATGATCTTTTGGTGTCTTACCTGCAGTCGACCAGTCCATTCAGCAGCACTCAGACCAAGGGTCCAATAGATTCTCAAGTCTTGATGAACGCGTTAGCCCGACTACATCAGAGCGACCCTCGGGACTCGTTCATATCGTCCCCATCACCAGATATCTACTCACCAGAGAACCGCTCACCAGAGAGAACAATGAACATGACGGGCCGTTAAATGACATCAACAGTACACACAGGAAGCCCAAACATTGTTAATCTGCCACTATATTATAGTATTTGGTGAAGTAAATCAGTAAGACCTTATCTATAAAGCTGTTTTGAATAGACTGTTAATGTGTCTTGTTCTTCACGAGTGTCGTTTATAACGACATAATAGTCATTTACCACTGGCACAGATACCATACTTGGGCTTCCTGTGCTGTTTGTAAGTCACATGACATCGATGTGGTGTTGAAGGAGTTTTGTCTTGGTGGAACACAAAGGAAGACAATCTATTATATTTTTGTTAAATATTTAATAATAGATAAAATGAAGAACCAAACTAACACTTCAAGGTAATTCAATAACTAACTAGTTTAATAATAAAGTCAAAATAACAAAAACAAACTCAAAGCCATGATATGAGCAACGCAATTATTTTTATCACTATTTATTTTCTACAACTTTTTATACGAAGCATTGGCTTGTAAAACCTAACGAATATAAAGTGTGAATATTATATTTTTGTATATTTTTGTTTCGAAATAAAACCAACAGAGGGGCTTACCGGCAGACATGTTGTAACGAACAGCAATAAGAATGTTCTTCTTTGGGAAATCAAATCTCTTGTCAGATAAAGACATTGTATTGTTCCTATCCTACAACATGGCTGTCGTAAAACCCCTCTATATCTAAAGAAAAAACTTGTTTGTATTTTATTCTACGAGTTATACGGTCAGTTGACCTCACTTTTCTAAAGTTGAAGAAAGACCTGTAACCTCCTTAAAGTGAAAAGGATTATGGGGCTGAATGGGGGACGTAAGATTGCGGAGCTTTTCGATATATTCCCCACATTTACTCCCACAATCCTATGCACGACTAGGTAGTTACAAGTCTTTCAGCTTCTTTCTTTGAACTTTGGGTGTTAAAGTTACTTAGCTAGCGCTACAATGTAGTTATTGGAAAGTTATTAGCATTCTTGGATAGAAGAATGGAACTTAGGGACTTCATCAAACTGACCACAGTGTTACCCTCCACCCAAACAGTCAACCCCTGCATCCTTCCCTAGATTAGAAAAAATATTAGTTAAAATAATACAGTAAAACTGACTAATGTCTTAGCAATATACCATGAACTAGATCAGGTACTCTTCATCTCATTCCTTCACAGTCACATGTCCGATTCAATATTGGTTATATGAAGGTAGGGCGACCCATGATCAATCTAATTCTCGTTATCAGGGTCGGCGCCCTAGACTACGTGCTGTATATCGCTAAATATTATATATATACAGAAGCTACGATATTGATACATGACCGTAGGGTAACACCATCAATAGAGTTAATTCTCGTTATCAAGGTCGGTGCCCTAGACTACGTGCTGTATTTGGCAATAGTTAATATTAACTATGATATGGTTAAATATTTCATATATATTCAAAAGCAACAATATTGGTTACATGACTGGAGGGTGACACCATAGAGTTAGCTCTATGGCGTCACCCTAGCTAGTTCTTGTTATCAAGGTAAGTGTCCTAGACTACGTGCTATTAATAGCTCTAACTTAACACACTAAATATTTCATATATACAGTAGCAAAACCCTTTTAGCTTCGAGGTACTGACATGATGACAACACGGAAACTAAGAAAAAAATACTAATGCAAGAATCTTGAACATTATATTTTCTTTGCCTTACTGACCTCGCTTTCCGTTCTTGATCTACGCCCCTCCCAACTAAAACAGGTTTTGCACTAAAGTGAATACATACTGTTAGTCCTTTGAATCTTTAAACTTGATAATTGTTTTAATTTAATCACTGTTCATGGAAATAATGTCCACAGGAAAATTACCTTAAAAAAATGTTTCAGTCTCATCTCTAGGGTCGGTCCACTGATAGAACGAAGCTTGGGATTGGATAAAATAACAAAAACAAAGAAAGCATGGATTATGGTGAACAATGTGTATTGTCCTACATGTGAGCTGCATTCTTTGTTTTATCTCACCATTCATTGTTTGTTCATCCACTCCCAGGCTTCGTTCTGCCCGTTGTGGATTACCCCATCTTTACTGTGCTAATCTTAGAACTGAATCGTCACATCATCGCCCATCAAAAAGAAAGGAGCCCAGTATTTTGGTTCACTGTATTCTGGCATTCTTCTCATGTCATTCATCGTCAGATTCAGGCTTGTACTTGCGCTCTTGCCGTCCTTCAGATACTTGTAAAACGCTTCCATAAACATCAAAGTAGCCTTGTCATCGATGGCCCACAAGGAACCCACCACAGCACGAGCACCTGACGCGAGAAAGGCTCGACACATGCCAACTACTCCTTCAGCTTTGATCTCACCACGTCCACTGTGACAGCAGCTTAACACAACTAACTGTGCACGTACTTGAGCCTGCTGTACATCAGCCATGGTGAGCATGTAATCTTCTTCATCTGGGATCTTTGTTGTTCTTATCTCAGGAGAAGGAGCAAGTACGATGGTGGCCTTTTCCAGGCTACCGTGTGCAGCAATGTGAACAACAGACGCTCCTTCTCGTAGTCTCTTTATGACAACGGGTTTCGTAGCGTTAGCTGACAATAGCGGCTGAACTCCAAGCATGTTAGCTATTTCATCTGCCTCTTCTATTACACCATCTAAAAATTCAAATACTTTTTTAGCTCCATTAAACATGACTGGATCAACGACGGCAGCGCCAATGATCAGTGCTTCTTTTCTGGAGTGATGTTCCACTGTGTATTCTTGGAGAAGCTTTAAAGATGCCATCGAAGGAGCCATTCTAATCCTCATTGTTTCACACAAATACTGTCCCGTGTCTGGGTCCAGTAGGGCAGCAAATGGTAATTTGCACAAGGGACCTTCAGGAATAATGACCATTTCGTCTTGTTTAATGAAACACTCGATATTGGTTATTAACTTTTGGTACAATATTTCCAGGCCATTAGTCAGGTTGCTCTTATCGCTGTTTTCTGATGGGTTTCCTCTGCATTCACAAATAGAGCGGCATCGTTCTGATAACCTTTTTTCTCTCTGTTGAATCAACAGTTGCGTTAATTCATCTTCTTTTATTTCAGCATTGTTCTCTTCAAAGTATTGCATGACGTCTAATGATCTGTCCTCACAGTGGATTACTTGACGCACTTTCATATCGTCAAATGTTTTATCAACAAGCTCGTCTAGGCATGAGTCACAGTACTCAAAATGCTGGACTGAAAATCCAAGCTCGTTTCCTGCCTCTACTACAAACGTGTACAACTTATCAAAACACGTTGAAAAAAATAGAAGAGTGTAGTTACGCTTGAAGACAAGAGACTGGACATCGGCCTTCTGTATAACCTCATCAGCAGTCTGTTCTTTCTTCATTCCATAGCTTGAAACAAGGAGATCTTTCAGGGCTTTTGCACGATAGTGGTCAGACAATAGCAGAGCTTCTTCTTTCTTATTTGTTTCAATAAGAACCTTCAGAAGCAGCTTGAAAGTCTCTTTGTATTTATCAACGAAAGCTATTTTAAATCGATCGTTTTGCTTAAGACCAACAAATATTAATTCATAGAACCTTAACGATTCTTTCAATGACTTCTCTGCGTTCTCAAATTGTTTAAGTTTGTAATAAACTATTCCTAGGTTAAAATGGGACATTGCCTGATTGGGCTTTGAGCCCTCTTTGCGTGCAACATCCAGTGCTTCTTGTTGATACTGTATACCCTTATCGTAGTGCTCAAGTAACAAATGCAACTCTGAGATGCAATGCTTACATGTCCATAAAAGCCCACGATATTCAGCTTTATTGACACTCTTCTTTTCGATCTCAATACAAGTCTCAAGACATGAAATAGCTTCCTCGTATTTGTTTATTGCTTTATAATACATGTAGCCATTAAACGAATGGAAAAAACTCAAGCCTTTTTTCTGAACAAAATCTAGAAACTTCTGCCGATACGCAGCTTCTCGTAATAAATCATCGTTTACAGATATGCCAACTATTTCACCAATCTTGTAAAGATTCATTCGAAAATAAATAACGTATTCGCTGTCCTCTAGTTCCCTCGCTATTATCTTGCCTTCCAAAAAGAAGGTGTAACCATCATCGAATTCTCCTTTCTCCGTGTGAGCCTGCCCTAACATCATGTACGTTTTCATCTCAGCAACTTTATCACCAGATTCTTGTGCGATGGCAAGACATTTTTTACAGTATAATATAGCATCATCAAATTCTTCTTTCATCAGGTGGGCATTCCTTAACATCATGTACGCATTCATCTCAGCCACTTTATCACCAGATTCTTTTGCGATGGCTAGACATTTTCTACTGTATAATATAGCATCATCATATTCTCTTTTGTGAAAGTGAGCATTTTGCAACGTCTCGTAGGCATTCATCTCAACCACTTTATCACCAGATTCTTTTGCGATGGCAAGACATTTTTTACTGTATAATATAACATCATCGAATTCCTCTTTCTTCAAGTGAGCCTCCCATAACGTCATGTACCCATTTTTCTCAGCTTCTTTATCACAGGATTCTTTTGCGATGTCAATACGTTTTCTACTATATAAAATAGCATCATCATATTCTTCTTTTTTCAAGTAGGCATCCCCTAACGTCTTGTACGCATTCATCTCAGCCACTTTATGACCAGATTCTTGGGCGATGGCAAGAAAGTTTTTGCTGTATGATATAGCATCATCGTATTTTTCTTTATTCAAGTGGGCATCCCCTAACGTCATGTACGCCTGCATCTCATAGCATTTATCACTAGATTCTTGTGCGATGACAAGACATTTTTTACTGTATGATATAGCATCATCATATTCTTCTTTTTTCAAGTGAGCAACCCCTAACATCATGTACGCTTTCATCTCAGCCCCTTTATCACAAGATTGTTGAGCGATGGCAAGACATTTCTTACTGTATGATATAGCATCATCACATTCATCTTTCTTCAAGTGGACTTCCCCTAGCGTCTTGTACGCAGTCATCTCTGCCACTTTATCACAAGATTGTTGAGCGATTGCAAGACATTTTTTACTGTATGATATAGCATCATCACATTCATCTTTCTTCAAGTGGGCATTCCCTAACATCATGTACGCATCCATCTCAGCCCCTTTATCACAAGATTGTTGAGCGATTGCAAGACATTTTTTACTGTATAATATAGCATCATCATATTCTTCTTTCTTCAAGTGGGCATTCCCTAACGTCTTGTACGCATCCATCTCAGCCACTTTATGACCAGATTCTTGTGCGATGGCAAGACGTATTTTACTGTTTGATATAGCAGCATCATATTCTTCTTTCTTCAAGTGGGCATTCCCTAACATCATGTACGCATCCATCTCAGCCACTTTATGACCAGATTCTTGTGCGATGGCAAGACGTATTTTACTGTTTGATATAGCAGCATCATATTCTTCTTTCTTCAAGTGGGCATTCCCTGACATTATGTGCACGGTCATGTCATTTTCACATTCCGCTCCTGTGTTCTTCATGAAATGAATTATGATGTCGTCATCTAGCGTAGTTAAAGCAGAAATACCATATTGAAATAGTTTTGAATCATTGTGTTCCTGGGCTACTGCTAAGCATTCTCTGTACAGACAGACACGTTTTTCTGCAGGCAGACCAAGTTCCAAGTGCGTTGCAGAAGCAGCCGTAATCCATGCTAGTGCTCTTTTTCTCTCCCTAATATTGCTGTCTCTACTCGCGGTGTCACTCATCGTTTATCCTGTTTTGCAGTTCAGCAGCTTGCCTTAGTTTGAATACATCAATGATTACCACAGAGCTGTAAATAGCAAGTACTACCTTGAATATATATCCTCAATGAGCCGGCAATGTCATTCAAAGCTTGTAGTTATTCCATCAAGTTTGAGTCATGGGTTACGGTTGTATCTTTAATTGCGAAAAATATACTTTGGTCGCGAAGCTGTAGTTGCGTCTGTACGTCACATTTGGACTACCTTCTAATTTGGACTGAAATTGGATATTTGGTTTGCTTAGTTGTTTGGTTTACTGCAAGGTCAAACGATTGGTTTTAATTGTCTTACTCATCCTTCACCAACGGTAACATCATGTCGTACCGAAGACAAAGGGGATCCTCTTCAAAATCCAGACTCAAACGTCTAAAAGAATCTAGAAAGAAAGAAAAATAGGCGCATATTATAGGGATAGTGATTTTGAACATGTCCGGCTCTTTCATAGGTGATCTTAGTGATTTTGGGCAACTTATGCTTTGAATTTATCCAAGAATTGTATAATATTTTGAGAAAGTAATTTATCAAGTACTTGAAAGAGTGTTTTATCCTTTATATAAACACCTCGAAGTTGGTTAAAAAAATTGGGCTACACCTCGTTTTTTTCAACACACGGTGTTTGGAAATCGGATGACACTTCTTTTCGCGCTTGATGTATTACTTATTGTCATATCGCACTGATGCAACGCTTGCAAGACCAGCAAAGCGTTAGAAATCGAAAGTCAATCAAAATTCACACAAAGATCGATAATGATATATATCTATTATATAGTTTATGGTAAGCGGGCGCTGATTGGTCAAAACTTTTGCTTTATCTGTGAACGGAGCATAGTGCTGACGCCATCCGGATCCGCGATCTCGAAGTGCTTCAACCGTCTTTCTTTCTTTAGCTAATAAAAAACAAAAAGAACGTTGACCAAACGACAGCCAAAGCTTCTTACACTTCATGGTCTTGGTCTACGCTTGGACTTTCATTTTGAAGGGGGTTCCCCGTTCCCAA
This sequence comes from Actinia tenebrosa, assembly GCF_029948245.1. Taxonomy (NCBI): domain Eukaryota; kingdom Metazoa; phylum Cnidaria; class Anthozoa; order Actiniaria; family Actiniidae; genus Actinia; species Actinia tenebrosa. The sequence continues at coordinate 9,935,858 of NW_028292574.1, read as the reverse complement.
AAACAATACGTCATTAACCAGTGAAACGATAGTGCACATGCTCAAGGCGTGTCTTATAGAGCAATCTCGTACACAGAGCCTGCGTTTCTTCTTCTTGCCTATTTCCTTGATTCTTTTGATATAAATACATCCAAAAATACTGAGTTCGTCAGCGGGCATGTTCTAACATAGATTCCTAGATATCGTCCCACATTCAACAGCAATATTTCAAATTATTATTCGTAATATAAATATGGTTTCGATTCATAGAACTTCGAGAAGCTTTCGAGAGCTAAATCCAAGAAAGTAACTTCGTGTTACCATCGTAAGCAAATGACCTAAGAAGACTGATAATCGCAGCAGACGGTTATCTTGATAGACGCAAACAATTATGTATAAAATAAGCGATAAAGATTCAGGTTGAATTGAAGTTTAATATTCTTTTTGAAAATGTGGCTGACATATTTAATCTGCTTTTTGTATGTGTTTAATATCTGAAGCTGGCCTTGAGTACAAAATTTGAATGGTCGCGGAGGAACTGAGCAATATAAGTCGGAGTATCTTTTCCTCAGAGGTTATAGGATTCGGACAGTTACCACACAATGAACCCAAAAGCCTAATAAATATTATCCAAAACGTGATTACTTCGCAAGGATAATTCATTTCAAGTATTACAAATAGCAACCTTTCTTGAACTCTGGACTAGATAAGCAGGAATTATGAAAAATATAACTTACCTTGAGTTTTCACTAGCTAAAACACAAAAGAAATGTTGACCAAACGAGAGCTAAAGTATTTGTTATCTTTCGCTTTTCGACTTTCATTTGGACGTCATAAACGAGTGAAACGATATGCGCATGCTCAATCTGTGTCTTATAGAAAGGCTTAACTTAATATATATTTTTTAATTCATTCATATTGTTTTCCAATATTAAAGCCTATTAATTAATATTATTAAGAGAGTTATCACTTGAAATGTTTTGAAGGTGTTTCCAGACGCATATTGCGGTATACATCAGAAAAAAAACATTTAAGTGTGAACCTCGGAGACACAGCTCGAATGTTTATTAAAATTGGAGTAAAGTGCAGATTACGGCTACATTTACAAAGCTGTCGAGAATCTCTTTAGAAACGAATATCAAGATGGATGTTTACAGTAAAAAACAGAGCAATCTCAAATAAAGTAATTGATACATTTTATTCTAAAACTGTTATCGTCTTAAAAATGATAACTTTAATATTAATTAAGTCTCATATGATGTATTTCACTTTGCAGTTTCCATTCAGTACATGAAACTACTCAAGAGATTTAAATAAGGCATTGTATTTGTGTGAGTTGAGATACTCTTCATTGGTAGCTAGAAGAAGGTATCTCGATAGCCTCGAACATAATTTCTAGTCTGTATAAAATAAACGATAAAGATTCAGGTTGAATTGGTGTTTCATATTCTTTTTCAAAATGTGGCTGACATATTCAATCGGCTTTTTGTATGTGTTTAATATCTGAAGCTGGCCAGCGGTACATAAATTTGAATGGTCGTGGAGGAACTGAGCAATATAAGCTGGAGTATCTTTTCCTCAGAGGTTATAGGATTCGGACAGTTACCACAAACGGGTTCCCCGTTTCCATTGTGCGTCGCAAAAGCAATACGCTATAAACAGTTGAAACGATTTGCGCATGCTCAATCTGTGTCTTACAGCAGGCTAAATATATATATTTTTAATTCATTCATATTTTTCTCCAGAAATTAGAATTTTTCTAATATCAAAGCCTAAGAACTAATATTATCAATAGAGGTTATTTTATATGTTTTTCGGACATTTCTGGTTATCTAAAAGTAAAATTAAGAGAAATTATCTTGGTGGTACTCGTTGATATAAACAAAATTTGGCGTCCTTTCACTTCATGTCAGTCGGAAGCAATAAAAACGTTTTCCAACTTTTTTTTGCATCACCAGAAATAACATATTCTTTTCTAATTTAACCTAAACTTACCAATGAATTAAATGTTGTTTAATGCCAATAGTAACGTTCCCGAGAAGCTACACAAGTCTTTATCCTCTCTCTCACTACTAACTTTTTACTGCTACAACTTCAGTTTACTGCATTTGCAGCTGCATATTCAAGTTACTTGACTATATACTGCAAGGATCAGCTCAATTTGATAAACTTTTTACTCGTATGAGAGTAAAAAGAAATGACAAATGACAAATGACAAATGACAAAAAAACACAATGAACCCAGAAACCCAATAAATATTATCCAGAACTTACATATTTCGTCATTCTTGATTCCTTCGTAAGGATGTTTCAGATCAAGTATTCTTAAACGCAAACTTTCTCGAACGCTCAAAACTAAGCAGGAATTAATAAATATATCTGTGAGCTTTCCCAAACTTACCTTGAGTTGTCACTAGCTAATAAAAGACAAAACAAATGTTGACCAAACGACAGCTAAAGCTTCTTACATCTTCATATCTTGGTGTTCGCGTCGACTTTGATTTTGGAGGGTGTTCCCCGTCCCCTACTGTGTCGACAAAAACATGACGTCATTAACAGGTGAAACGATAGTGCGCATGCCCAAGGCGTGTGTCTTATAGACCAATCTCGAACCCAGAGCCTGCGTTTTTTCTTGCCTGTGCTCTGGCTATTTTTAAAAAGGTTGAATACTGAATGATGAATAGTGCATACTGAATAGTGCATTCCAAGAGCGAAGGGCATTGATTATCGTAAGGACATTGTCTAAAATAGGATTAATAATAATTATTTATTCAGTTTTAGTGTATTCCATCTCAAACAATATGTTAACTACAGGCAGAGAGTTATAAATTGCTGCATATTTACTTTTTATTTCAAATTGACAAGACCCACAATGCTTTTTGGTCCTGGAATGCACTATTCAGCATTCAACCTTTTTTATAATAGCTGTAGACAGGCTAATAATGAATAATAATATATCAGTAATTTATTCATCTTTTTCTCCAGAAATTAGAATTTCTCCAATATGAAAGCCTAAGAACTAATACTATTAAGAGAGTTATCACTTGATATGTTTTGAAAGTGTTTCCAGACGCCTATTGCGGTGTACATCGTAGTGTCAAAGTCTTTAATTGTATCATTTAAATAAGCCACTCTACTAATAATGCCAGTATATCTGCTTGTGCAGAGACCACACTGTTGACTGTTGTCGTTTATTTGTGGAATGAGAGATAAGGTCAGTAAAACAATTATCATCTCACGAAACCCTGTTTAGTGAGTAGGGGTAGGGTTACCCTTTACCAACCAACTCTGGATGTGAAATTCTGGTTTTTATCCTAAAATATACCTATACTAAAAAGAAAGTTAAACCTTCAGTAATGAATGTATCGTCTGTTTTCATAATATGCTATTCAACGTATTTGTGAATAGGAATAGTCTCTACAGATACCCAATGTCGAGTATTTAATTAACAGATTACAGATCTCTGAGAGGGAGGGGTGAGGGTATTTAACAGTCCCACAAACGAAATCATTAAAGTGGGTATCAGTTCAGTTTGGACCGGATGACCTTGTCTCTTACAAAATATTTATAAAAAGTCGATGGTTCATCTATCGACTCATTTCGTCTAATTCGTTAAAATACGAAATATTCACGACTTGGTATTCTCGACCGCTGATTGGTTAAGAAAGTATTCTATTGTTACTTACCGTGTTACTTTGGAGGGAAACGATGACAATCGTCGTAGTAAATACACAAATATATATATATATATATATATATATATTTTATATTTCTTTAAATACTTTATTAAAACAAATACGTGTCACTTTACAATATACAGATATACATATAAAGCTACACATAACATTTTCTGTCTCTTTTCCTTATATTTCTTATACACGTTGGTAATTTTTTTCATTATTATAATTTTTTTTTAAATTAATTTTTTTTATTTTATTTTTTTGTTACCGACCTCCTCCACTACTATTTATATGACATTTGAATGTTTTTAAAGAAAAAAAGAGAGAGAGAGAGAAAAAAAGAAAGTGACACTTTCTATTAAATTTAGATTGTTCTTCTAATTATTGTTGTCGTATATAATAGACAATACAAACAAACAAACAAAACAACAACAAAAAGAATATCTATTATTATTTTTGCACTGTATACACAGATATATGGTCTCTTGTGTGATCGCAGGATATTCCTTCTTGACACGCATGAATGTTCATTGTATGAATTAGCATATCGTCAAGTAGCTCGTGGAAAACGCTATGAAGGATTAGAAAAACAAACTAAGATGCACCCAACTTGACGGGTCTTTTAAAAAATGTTAGAAGCAATCAATAAAACCCATGTTTTACGCATAGAATTTGTACATCCTATATTAAATTATTACGGGATTTAAAAAAAAAAAATCTAACCGTTTCGAAGAAATTCTAAAATAAACAAAGAGTCCGAATTTTGGTCATAATTTTGCAAGAAAAACTCTAAGTAAAAAATTATTACTCAGCTACTAATACATTATTTCCAACTAAACGTTTACATTTCATAACTATGAAGTCGATGGACGTTTCTGTGTACTTTGAAACTACGTTACTTGGTTCCACATATTTTATTGGTATTGTGTATGAAAACTGAGCAAAATCGAGGTTATAAAATGTTCACATTATATGTTTTCTCAAAATCTGCGCCACAGAATTTTTTAAACTTTGATCTTTTGTAATTCATATATCATGGTTTGTGTAAATCAAGCAATTTTCAAAATAAACAACGAGAGAAACACATAGAATTTGTTTTCTTATTTTAATATTTCCTTATAACTGATTTATTTAATGCTATTTCAAAACAAATTAATTATTATAAACTTCAATCATTGTGTAATATTTGATGAAAGTTTCATGGTAATTAAATAAAAGCAACATAATGAACGAAGCGAGTACACAAGCTTGATGCGGTCGGCTATAAATTGTACCCAAGCACCTTAAATGTTGCATATCAATTCTGAAATACATGTGCGCATGCGCTAGTGATATGAATGCGATCTGTGAAAGATCACAACCATATGGACTCTAGGGATTTCCCCAAACTTTATCTGTAAGTTTTTTTGGGCATATTTTCTTCTGTGCAGAAATTATTTACATATGATTCACATTACATTTGTCCCATGAAAAGTACGACAAATTTGTAGTTGTGGTCGTCGGTGAAGTTGTACTTTTTCTCTTAATGATGTATTTTAATAGTTATTATAAGATTAAGTATTAAGACTTGTTTAATTTCAAGCAAAAACAAAGCGATTCTCAATTCAAGAGTTTATCAGAGCGAATGGCATTGAGACCATTTGGTTAAGGCTACTTTAAAGCACTGATATTATGATTTCCAAGTATTAAGACTTGTTTATTTTTCAGCAAAAACAAAGCGAATCTGAATCCTAGAGTTTATCAGAGCGAATGAACGAAGCTTTACAAGAAAATGAAACGTTAAAACAAGCGGCGGACAGGATAGATAACCTTCAAAGAAAAAATGACGACAGGAAGACGAAAACAAAGGCTAAAGTACAAGCATTGAGGTGGGTAACATTGTTTTGAGTTGTAGTTGTGTTAAATATAGAACTAAAGATGGCTTAGCAGGGCTCGAAATAGCGGCCTGCCAATGGAAAAATGATTGGCCAAATTTCAAGTTTGCCAGGCGAAAACAAGGAAGCACTGCCAAATAAATAATAAAATAGCATGCAAAATTTCCTCGAATGACCTCCAATTACCATTTTACTTTACTATGGCAGGCTAAATAAAAAATGTTTCTATTTCGAGCCCTGCTTAGCTGTAGACGTACACTCCTCTGACACTTTCCTCTCACCTTTGGTTTGATTCGTGTACTCGACATCACCTGTGAGATGAGTTTGTTCGGTCTCTCCGTTGATTCGAGTGTTCTTCTATAGGTTCTCTAGTTTCCTCGCTCCATATATAAAATCTAAAATGCTAAGTTCCACTTGATCTTAAGTTAGCCGTGCCCTGACTTGAGAGACTTCTCTCCTGGTTCTACAGGTTTCTTTCTTTTCTCCTCAAAACCCAACGCACTAAATACTCCAGTTTTGAATTATCCATTGTACAGGGTTAGACTCGATTTCGTATGGAATTATTTTGAATATTCATGTGTTCCAGTCAAGGTCCGTGGAATTTTAAGGTGTTGTGATGTACAGGTTGTGCATTCTTTACTTTACCGTTGGTATTTCTCGATATTTGTTCACAATAATGAGGCTAACCCTGTATAATTGAGTCAGTAATCAATGAACACAGCGTTACTTTACGCGAACGGCCTATTCCAATCGATGTAAAAGCAACTCGCTCGCTAATAATTTCTCCCTTGCAAACTCGGATTCAAATATTGCACTTCCGGTTACGACGACTTTCCGGGTTTCCAACGGAAACAAATAGCAAGCGAGACTTGAAGCAAGTCTTCAACAACGCGACTTGGTGTTAATAACTGATGAATTTATGTTTTTTTGTTCTTTTTCTCAAAAGAAAGCAGTTTGCACGCGACAAGAGAAACCTAGACGAGAAGGTGATGTCACTTGAGAACGCGCTGGGACTGGTTCGACAACGAGCTCTCAAAGAGGAGGAATGCGAAGGAGAGGCTAATGCGAACTCAAAACACTGCAGAAAGAAAAACGGCAATTATTAACCAAATAAGTCAGTGGTAAATATTCAAGATATTATATAGTATTATTTGGGATACCTGTGTTTTTTGAATATTATTAGGGTTGGGAAACCTGTGTAATGAGAGGAACATGTTTTGCTGAAAACTGATCAAAAATAAGTAAAAAGCTCTATCTAGAATGCCCTTGTATTGTAAAACTTTGACTTGTGATACCTGTGTGTGGTTGAATAGTTTTGCTGCGTTCCCAAGCTGTTATTTTGATTGTTCTTTTAGTTTAATGGACAGTGAAGAGGTTATCCGCGAGTACCAGCGCACAAGCCGTGAAAGCGAAGCTCGCTTGGCCATGTTGAACAAAGGAAATGACGAGCTACAGAACAAAGTGAACAAGTTGACTAAAGATAAAATTAGTTTGAGTAGAGAACTGACCAAAACAAGGGTAAAATATGTAGAAATACTGTGTAGAGTAAAGTACGAAAAATACAGATCCCCTAAAATGAATGAATGAATGGTGAAGGAAAACAAAAGGAATTGCCAAAGAACAAGGGAGGAAAGGAAAGAAAGAAGTAAGAGAGGGAGGGAGGGAGGCAGGGAAGAAAGGAAGGAAGGAAGAGAGGGAGGAAGGAAAGGATGGAAGAAAGGAAGGAAGGAAGAAAGAAAAGAAAGGAGGGAGGGAGGGAGGGAGGGGGGGAGTGAGGGAGGGAAGGAAGAAAGGAAGGAAGAGAGGGAGGAAGGAAAGGATGGAAGAAAGGAAGGAAGGAAGAAAGAAAAGGAAGGAAGGAGGGAGAGAGAGAGAGAGAGAGAGAGGGGGGGGGGGGATGAGGGAAGGAAGAAAGAAAGGAAGGAATGCATGTATGCATAAACAAGATACAAAATTTCTTTCTCGAGGTTCAACCTTATTCTTCATAATGTTTACAATGTCATTGCTTATGATCTTTTGGTGTCTTACCTGCAGTCGACCAGTCCATTCAGCAGCACTCAGATCAAGGGTCCAATAGATTCACAAGTCTTGATGAGCGCGTTAACCCGACTGCATCAGAGCGACCCGCGGGACTCGTTCATATCGTCCCCATCACCAGATATCTACTCACCAGAGAACCGCTCACCAGAGAGAACAATGAATATGACGGGCCGTTAAATGACATCAACAGTACACACAGGAAGCCCAAACATTGTAAGTGCTATTATATTACAGTATTTGATGAAGTATATCAGCAAGACCTTATCTATGAAGCTGTTTTGAATAGACTGTTAATGTGTCTTGGTCTTTACTACTGTCGTTTACAACGATATAAGAGTCATTATCACTGGCACAAATACGATACTTGGGCTTCCTGTGCTGTTTGTAAGTCACATGACATCGATCTGATGTTGAAGGAGTTTGTCTTGGTGAACACAAAGGACGACAATCTAATATATTTTTGTTAAATATTTAATAATAGATAAAATGAAGAAATAAACTAACACTTCAAGGTAATTCAATAACTAACTAGTTTAATAATAAAGTCAAAATACCAAAAATACACTCAATGCCTTCGCTATTTATTCTTTCTACAATTTTTTTTATATACGAAGCATTGGCTTGTAAAACCCAACGAATATAAAGTGTGAATATTATATTTTTCTATATTTTTGTTTTGAAATAAAACCAACAGAGGGGCTTAATGGCAAACATATGTTGTAAGGAACAGCAATAAGAGTGTTCTTCTTTTGGAAACGACATGGCTGTCGTAAAACCCCTCTCTATATCTAAAGAAAAAATTTGTTTGTGTTTAATTCTACGAGTAATACGGTCAGTTGACTTCGCTTTTCCAAAGTTTGAAGAACTAAGACTCTTAACCTCCTTGAAGTGAAAAGGATTATGGGGCTGAATGGGGGACGTAAGATGGCGGAGCTTTTCGATATTGTCCCCACAATCTTATGCACGACTAGGTCGCTACCAGCCTTTCTTTGAACTTTGGATGGTCAACTGAAAGTTACTCAGCTACAAATGTAGTTATTGAAGACTTATTTTCTCCTGAAGTCTAACCAGAATCGTTCTTGTCTGGCTTGGGTACGATTAACTCATTGTAATGCAAGGTGAGTTAAAGATTTTATGCACCCAAGCTGGACCACAATCCAGCGATTTTGCCATGCTAAGAAATCGTTCCAACGAACGGAAAGAATTAATATTATAGTTGTATCTATGTACAGATAGAATAGGGCTTGAGGACTTCATCAAACTGGCAACATTGTTACTCTCCACCCAAACAGTGAATCCCTATATTCTCCCCTAGACTAAATTAGATTAGTTCAATGAACCAACTTTTCTTATTAATAGTTAAGATTCCCCCCGACTTGACCTAATTGAGATAAGCATTCAATGCTTGCTAGAAAATTGACTGACGTACATTGTCAAAATCCAATCCTAAATCATTATTCAAACCTTATTAATAATGAAATAATTTTTAAAAAAGTTTAAAACGAGACAGTAAAGCTGACTAATAATGTTCTACCAACATACCATGAGCTAGTTCAGGTACTCTACAACTCACACCTCACACCTTCACAGTCACATGTCATTCAATATTGGTTACATGAAGGTACCCGTCAATACAGTTAACTCTCGTTATCAGGGTCGGTGTCCTAGTCTAGGTGCTTTATGTAGTTCTAACTTAGCGCACACTTTATGTTTTATATATACAGTAGCAAAACCCTTTTAGCTGTGAGGTACTGACATGATGATAACAAGGAAACTAAGAAAATGATACTAAAGCAAGAATCTTGAACATTATATTCTCTTTGCCTCACTGACCTCGTTGTCGTGTTCTTGATCTACGCCCCTCCCAACTAAAACAGGTTTTGCACTAAAGTGAATACATACTGTTAATCCTTTGAATCTTTAAACTTGATAATTGTTATATTTTACTCACTGTTTATGGAAATAATGTCCAAAGGAAACTTTCCTCAAAAAATATCATCTTTACTGTGCTAATCTTTGAACTGGATCGTCACATCATCGCCCATCAAGAAGAAAGGAGCCCAATACTTTGGTTCACTGTATTGTGGCGTTCTTTTCATGTCCTTCATCGTCAGATTTAGGCTGGTACTTGCGTTCTTGCCGTCCTTCAGATACTTGTAAAACTTTTTCATAAACATCAAAGTAGCATCGTCATTGATGGCCCACAGGGAACCCACTACAGCACGAGCACCTGACGCGAGAAAGGCGCGACACATACCAACTACACCTTCAGCTTTAATCTCACCACGTCCACTGTAACAGCAGCTTAACACAACTAACTGTGCACGTACTTGAGTTTGCTGTACATCAGCCATGGTCAGCATGTAATCTTTTTCATCTGGGATCTTTGTTTTTCTTATCTCAGGAGAAGGAGCAAGTACGATTGTGGCCTTTTCCAGGCTACCGTGCGCAGCAATGTGAACAACAGACGCTCCTTCTTGTAGTCTCTTTATGACAACGGGCTTTGTAGCCTTAGTTCCCAATAACGACGTAACTTTAAGTATGAGAGCTATTTCATCTGCCTCTTTTTCTGCGCCTGGTAAGGGGGCAAATTTAAACGGAGCTCTATCCAACATGACTTCACCAACTATGGGATTGCCAATAATTAATGCCTCGTTTCTGGAGTGATGCTTCACTGGATATTCTTGGAGGAACTTTAAAGATGCCATTGAAGGAGCCATTCTAATCCGCATTCTTTCAGACAAATACTGTCCCGTGTCTGGGTCCCGTAGGGCAGCAAATGGTAATCTGTACCAAGGACCTTCAGGAATAATGACCATTTCGTCTTGTTTATTCAAAGATTTGATATTGTTTATTAACTTTTGATACAATATTTCCAGGCCACTGGTCAGTCTGCTCTCATCGCAGTTTTCCGATGGGTTTTCTCTGCATACACAAGTAGAACGGCAATATCGTGATAATCTCTTTTCTCTCTGTTGAATCAACAGCTGCGTTAATTCATCATCTTTTGGATTCTTGTTTTCTTCAGAGTAGTGCATGTTGTCTAATGATCTGTCCTCACAGTGGATTACTTGACGCGGTACTTTCATATCTTCAAATCTTTCATCAACAAGCTTGTCTACACATGTATCACAGTATTTAAAACGTTGGACTGAAAATCCAACTTTTGACAACTCGTCAAAACACGTTGAATAAAACAGAAGAGTGTAATCACTGCTGGAGACAAGAGACTGGACATCGGCGTACTGTAAATCCTCATCAGCAGTTTGTTCTTTCTTCATTCCATAGTTTGAAACAAGGAGATCTTTCAGGGCTTTTGCACGATAGTGGTCAGACAATGACAGAGCTTCTTCTTTCTTATTTCTTTCAATAAGAACCTTTAGAAGCAGCTTGAAAGTCTCTTTGTATTTATCAATGAAAGCTATTTTGAATCGATCGTTTTGCTTAAGACCAACAAATATCAATTCATAGCACGTTAACGATTCTTTGAATGACTTCTCTGCATTCTCAAACTTCTTAAGTTTATAATAGACTTTGCCTAGGCTAAAATGGGTCTTTGCCTGATTGGCCTTTGAGCCCTGTTTGCGTGCGACATCAAGTGCTTCTTGTTGATACTGTATGCCCTTATCGTAGTCCTTAAGTAATACATGCAACTCTGAGATGTTTTGCTTACAAGTCCATAAGAGTTCACGATATTCATCTTCATTGATACTGTTCTTTCCGTGCGCCATAAAATCCTCAAGACATGAAATAGCTTCCTCGTATTTGTAGTTTGCTTTAAGATGCAAGAAGCGAAAAAACGAATGGAAAAGACTTTCATTTTCCTGAACACCATCTAGAAACTCCTTCGGGGGTGATACTAATTCACTATGTCCTTCAGACATGCCAACTATTTCAGAAATTTCGTTAATACGTATTCCAAGATATGAGACTTTGTGGTTGTCCTCTGGTTCCCTCGCAATTGTCTTGGCTTCTGTAAAGAAGGAGTGAGCATCATCGTATTCTTTATTTCTTTGAGTAGGCATTTCCTAACATAGTGTACGCATCCATCTCTCTTTCTTTATCACCAGATTCTTTGGCGATGGCAAGACATTTGTTACCGTATAATATACTATTATCATATTCTCCTTTCTTCAAGTGGTCATTTCCTAACATCATGTACGCGATCATCTCATATTTGTTATTACCAGAATCTTGTGCAATAGCGAGACATTTTGTACTGTGTGATATAGCATCATCATATTCTTCTTTCTCCATGTGTGCTTCCCCTAACGTCTTGTACGCAGCCATCTCAACCTCTTTCTGACCAGATTCTTTGTCTTTGGCAAGAAATTTTTTACTGTATGATATAGCATCATCATATTCTTCCTTCTCCAAGTGGGCATTTCCTAACATCTTGTACGCACTCATCTCAACCACTTTATCACCACATGCTTGTGCGACGGCAAGACATTTATTACTGTATGATATTGCATCATCATATTCTTCTTTCTGCAAGTGGGCATCACCTAACATCATGTACGCATTCATCTCAGCCCCTTTATTACCAGATGCTTGTGCAATGGCAAGACATTTGTTACCGTATAATATACTATTATCATATTCTCCTTTCTTCAAGTGGGCATTTCCTAACATCATGTACGCGATCATCTCATATTTGTTATTACCAGAATCTTGTGCAATAGCGAGACATTTTGTACTGTGTGATATAGCATCATCATATTCTTCTTTCTCCAAGTGGGCATTCCCTAACGTCTTGTACGCACTCATCTCAACCTCTTTCTGACCAGATTTTTTGGCAATGGCAAGAAATGTTTTACTGTATGATATAGCATCATCATATTCTTCTTTCTCCAAGTGGGCATCACCTAACATCTTGTACGCACTCATCTCAACCACTTTATCACCACATGCTTGTGCGACGGCAAGACATTTATTACTGTATGATATAACATCATTATATTCCTTTTTCTCCAAGAAGGCTTTTCCTAACATCATGCACGCAGTCATCTCATGTATTTTATCACCACATGATTGTGCGTTGGCAAGACATTTTTTACTGTATGATATAGCATCATCATATTCTTCTTTCATCAAGTGGGCATTTTCTAACATACTGTACGCATTCATCTCAACCACTCTATCACCACATGCTTGTGCGACGGCAAGACATTTTTTACTGAATGATTTTGCATTATCATATTCTTATTTCCCCAAGTGGGCATTTCCTAACATCTTGTACGCATGCATCTCCACCACTTTATCACCAGATTCTTGTGCGATGGTAAGCAATTCTTCACAGTATAATATAGCATCATCATATTCTTCTTTCTTCATGTGGGCATTCCCTAATGTGCTGTACACATCCATCTCAACCTCTTTATGACCAGATGCTTGTGCGATGGCAAGACATTTTTTACTATATGATATTGCATCATCATATTCTTCTTTCTCCAAGTGTGCATTTCCTAACATACTGTACACGTTCATCTCAGCCACTTTATGACCAGATTCTTGTGCGACGGCAAGACATTTTGTACTATATGATATTGCATCATCATATTCTTCTTTCTCCAAGTGTGCATTTCCTAACATACTGTACGCATTCATCTCAGCCACTTTATGACCAGATTCTTGTGCGATGGTAAGCAATTCTTTACTGTATAATATAGCTTCATCATATTCTTCTTTCTTCATGTGGGCATTCCCTAATGTGCTGTACACATCCATCTCAACCTCTTTATGACCAGATGCTTGTGCGACGGCAAGACATTTATTACTGTATGATATAACATCATTATATTCCTTTTTCTCCAAGTGGGCTTTTCCTAACGTCTTGTACGCAGTCATCTCATGTATTTTATCACCACATGATTGTGCGATGGCAAGATATTTTTTACTGTATGATATTGCATCATCATATTCTTCTTTCTTCAAGTGCGCAACCCGTAACGTATTATACGCATGCATTTCCGCCACCTTATCACCAGATTCTTGTGCGATGGCAAGCAATTCTTTACTGTATAATATAGCTTCATCATATTCTTCTTTCTTCATGTGGGCATTCCCTAATGTGCTGTACACATCCATCTCAACCTCTTTATGACCAGATGCTTGTGCGATGGCAAGACATTTTTTACTGTATGATATTGCATCATCATATTCTTCTTTCTTCAAGTGGGCATTCCCTAAAATCCTGTACGCATCCATCTCAGCCACTATATGACCACATGCTTGTGCGACGGCAAGACATTTTTTACTGTATGATATAACATCATTATATTCCTTTTTCTCCAAGTGGGCTTTTCCTAACATCATGCACGCAGTCATCTCATGTATTTTATCACCACATGATTGTGCGATGGCAAAATATTTTTTACTGTATGATATTGCATCATCATATTCTTCTTTCTTCAAGTGCGCAACCCGTAACGTATTATACGCATGCATTTCCGCCACCTTATCACCAGATTCTTGTGCGATGGCAAGCAATTCTTTACTGTATAATATAGCTTCATCATATTCTTCTTTCTTCATGTGGGCATTCCCTAATGTGCTGTACACATCCATCTCAACCTCTTTATGACCAGATGCTTGTGCGATGGCAAGACATTTTTTAATGTATGATATTGCATCATCATATTCTTCTTTCTTCAAGTGGGCATTCCCTAAAATCCTGTACGCATCCATCTCAGCCACTATATGACCACATGCTTGTGCGATGGCAAGACATTTTTTACTGTATGATATTGCATCATCATATTCTTCTTTCTTCAAGTGCGCAACCCCTAACGTATTTAACGCATGCATTTCCGTCACCTTATCACCAGATTCTTGTGCGATGGCAAGCAATTCTTTACTGTATGATATTGCATCATCATATTCTTCTTTCATCATGTGGGCAGCACCTATCGTCAATATCTTGTAAGTGGTCATGTTATCTCTCATGATGTGGTTATCTAGTGTAGTCAAAGCAGAAGTACAAAGAACAATGAGGTTCGCATCACTGTATTCCTGGGCTACCGCTAAGCATTCTCTGTACAGACAGATACGTTGTTCTGCAGGCAGACCAAGTTCCAAATGCGTTGCAGAAGCAGCCGTAATCCATGCTAGTGATCTTTTTCTCTCCCTAATATTGCTGTCTCTACTCGTGGTGTCACTCGTCGTTTTTCCTGTTTTGCAGTTCAGTAGTTCGTCTTGATTACCACAGAGCTCTGAATAGCAACGAATAGTTTAAATATATATTCTCAATTAGTCTGCAAGTGTCATTCAAAGCTTGTAGTTATTCCATTAAGTTTGAGTCATGGGTTATGGTTGTATCTTTAATTGCAAAAAATAAACTTTGGTCGCCAAGCTGTAGTTGCGTCTGTACGTCACATTTGGACTACATTCTAATTTATTTATTTATTTTATTTATTTATTTATTTATCAGGCTTTAACCACATAAACATTTAGCGGTATGGTCCGTACAACGGAGTATGACTCCAAATAAAGTACGGCCACATTATGATCACATAATAAGTGGAATAATATTACAAATGACGTATGTTATGATGACATATAATAATAGTTGATAGTGTGATAATAATGATAATGACTAATTTGGACTAAAGTTGGATATTTGGTTTGCTTAGTTGTTTAGCTCACTGCAAGGATTGTTTTGATTGTCTTACTGGAAAAAGAGAAAAATGAAATAAACATCTATAAGGATAGTTCGAAATTCTCACACCTCCCCTCGCAGCTCAAAGTCGGCTGTGATTTTGAGCATGTCCCTGTCTTTCAAAGTAGATTTTAGTGATTCTGGGCAACTTATGCTTTGAATTTCTCCAAGAATTGTATAATATTTTGAGAAGTAATTTATGATGTACTTGAAAAAAAGTGCTGTATCCTTTATGCAAACGCCTCGAAGGCGGTTAACAAAATTGGGCTACGGCCTCGTTTTTTCAACACACTTATCGGTGTTTGGAAATCGTATAACACTCTTTTTCGCGATTGATCATGTATTACTGATAGTCATATCGCACCGAGACAACGCTCTTTGATACGACGCTTGAAAGACCAGCCAAGCGTTAGAAATCGAAAGTCAATCAAGATTCACACCAAGATCGACAATGATATATATTTACTTTATCGTTAGGATAGGTTGAAAACTGTGCTTTATTAGTGAACGGAGCACAGTGCTGACGCCATCCGCGTGCGCGAAGTGCTGGGAGCGTCTTTCGCTTTGTGAAAATAAATTCAATAACGAAATGAAATTCGTAACTATATAATAAAACGAATGAGACAGCAGTTTTCGTGCTCCGCTCAGTAATGAAGCACTTAGGAAGCACCTCGCCTACGGCTCGTTCTTCTCCTTACACTTCTTCTTGTTTTAAAGTCGCCTCACGCGTGCTTTATTACTGAATGGACCTCGGAAAAAGCTGTTTTATTTGTTAAAATATAAAACTTGAAAAAGAGAGATTATTCTTAGCGCTGGAAATATAATATGAAATTAACATGACAATAGATATTTCACAATCCTTTTGCATCCTGTCTTTGCACACATTCGTTTGAACGACGTCAAAATTGTGCGTAACCATAGTTAATAGAGTTAACTTGTTCCATCACCAGTCTCTCGCTCGGTCAAATCGAGGCTCGCAATGCATCATAATTGGCATATTAGAAATCAAAAGACCTTGAATAAATTAGATTAGAATAATAAAAAAAATCCTGCATTAGAATATCTAAATACGATTGCCAAAAAAGATTAAACAAATGACCATTAAAGTAAATTCTTCTGCTTCAAAAAGAACTTCAGTCTTGCTAGAAATGAAATATAATTACCATAAAAGTAAATTCAAAGATCAAAGTAAAAAGACAATAACCAATGAAATAAATAATGAGAATATAGACTGGATCAGCGCCCCATAAATGTTGACCAAACAATAGCTAAAGCTTCTTAATATATAGATCTTTCGTAACTTTTATTTTGAAGGCGGTTCCCTGTTCCCCTGCTGCGTCGCAAAAACCATTATCAGGTAAAAAGATATGCGCATGCTCAACATATATACATATTTAAATTCATTTTTATATTTATTTTAATTCAAGTTTCAATAAGCCACTCTAATAATAATGCTGTTGTCGTTTATTTATCCGTCAGATCATATCGTTTATTTGTCGATTAAGAGATAACGTAAAACAATTAATATCAGTCCAAAAATATGAAAGGTACCGACTGATTAGTTTTAACGGACGGCAGTAAAAATTAATTAATTAATTAATTAAGAATAGCGTGAAGCCCGGAGACACAGCTCGGATGTTTATTAAAATTGAAGTAAAATGCAGATTAGCTACATTTACAAAGCTGTCGAGAATCTCTTTAGAAACGAATATCTAGATCGAAGTTGTAGTCTATTGACAGTGAAAAAAAAAGCAATCTTAAATAAAGTAATTGATACTTGTTATCATCTTTAAAATGCGTGTCAAGTGTGACGCGGCTTCACGAATCATTCTTACCAACTCGTTTGGTTTTCAGACAGAGAACTGAAAGAAAAATCGATATTTTAAGCGATATTTTAATTTTAAGAAAACATATTCAATTCGAAGAACAATCATTCTATTGATTGTTGAGCTAACTAACTGAGAATGGACTGAGAATGGTGAAAGTACAACGGATTTACATCTCGAATAATTTTTTTCCGGTCGATGAACTGAGAGGCAAAAGTTAAAAAACAAGACGCTCTTGGAGGGTGAACTGGGCTGCCCAATATGCTGGTATGCAGAAACTTAATCTTACTTTGGAACATAGGTGTATTTTTCTTTCAGAACTTCCAACTTTGTATCTGTGAGCACAATGACTCTATTATACAAATCATTTATAGTTCCTCACTTATAATATTGTAGCATAATACTTATTGGTCTTGGGAAAGTTCAGGAAAACAGACTCGAAGATGCTAATTATTATGTTTTAAAAACACTTTTTCAAATTAAGAATGAAAGCTATGAAAGTCTGTTAAAGTTAGTACGTATGGACACTTTAAAAATCGTAGGTATTATCAGGCATTGATCAGTGTAACGCACGCCCTAGTAAGTACGCCCTAGAGAGTACGTTACTCTAATACGTTAAATTTGAATTATAAGCTGCTCTCAAGTTAGGTTGCGTTAATCTGCTATCAAGTTACTGGTTAGTACGATTACCGGAAATTCAGCGTATCAGGTTCTTGTTTCGAATCTCGACAAAGGAAACCCAATAAAGCACTTACTGATTTTTTTTATTCATGAACACATTTTAAACACAGGAAACCCAATAAAGCACTTATTGATTTTTTTAATTCATGTACAAATTCTAAAGCCGGGTTCCCTGTGGTAACTCGAAAAATGCGTAACTCGAAAATCGTAACTCGATCGAAGAATACCTTATCTCTGACGTGAGCATGACATTGTAACAGTATATGATATATTGTGTACATTAAAAAAAGTTATCTATAGATAATTTAAAACTATTGAAAGAAAATCTTCTCTGATTTACAACTAAAAATATGCGATCCCGGTTTGCTAAAAACACAGGCTGAATTCTTAAATATTTTAAAAGTAAATAAATGGCGAATATTTGGCTACTGTGTACTCCTTTTTATATTTCATTCAACATTAAAATAAATAATCTAAAGATATATTAAAACTAATGAGGGAAAGTCAGTTTTCTGTCCATTGACGAGTTGCTTTGAAATCAAGCTGGAACACTGTGGTGTGGACACGGACGGACGGATGTGCGGTCGGAAGTGACGAAATGAAGCTCATTGGTGTACCAATTTCATCTTAAGTATGGTGTTTAACTCACGTGGGCCTTCGGCGCGCCCGGGAGCTCCGCTAAGTTCTGATCTAAGTCACTGCATGGCTTACTTACGGACTGAACTGGAATTTAGTGGAATATACCAGGAGAAAAACCTCTAAGGAGAGACCTAACAAACCCTACAGGAGTCGTTCGACCTAAGTCCCCAGAAGTGAGAAGCAAGTGACCTACTTTTAAACAACCCTTGATCTAATCACTTGAATTTTCACTCCGGTAGTTGGCTTAGCTTGATTATTATTTTACACTCTTTAATTGTAAAAAATATAATTTCTTGACATTACCTGCTTCTGCAGCACTTATTGGTACACGACGGGCATTTTCTATTTCCTCTTCACATATCTCAACACTAAATTCGACGTCCTGGTCACCAAATAGCGTTTTGACTTCTGTCATGAATATTTTCTCGAGATCTGCTTTCAATTTACCTGACTGGTATCTTCAACGAAAAGAAGAATATACTAGATTTTAATGGATGGCATTTGGTTGTGGTCGGGTTATTCTCTGGGATTCCTTGGGATAGTTTTACTGATTATTCGTGGTAGTTTTACCAATTACTGTTTTTAGACAACGGTTTCCTTTCCTTTCTATTCAATTCCTTTCCATTCTTTTCCTTTCCTTTTCACTCATATCCATTATTCCTTTCCATTCCTATCCATTCCATTCTATTCCTTTCCATTCCTTACTATTCTATTCCTTTTCATTCCAATCCGTGCCATTCCGTTCCTTTTCATTCCATTCCATTCCATTCCTTTCCATTCTTCCCTTTCCATTCCCTTTTACTGTTTCTCTTATTTTTTTCTTTGTCTTCCCTTCCTTCCTTCCATTGTCTTAGTTTCATTTCAGTTTTACTCATATTGCTATGCCAATTAATTATTAGTAAAGAAGAATGAACATATATTCTCTTAGTTGCTATCCTACAGTAATTGCAACTTTTATTTCTTGAAATACCTTGTTAGCAACTCATTCAGAGCTTCATCTGAGGTAGATGTTAGCTGCAAAACAATAGATCCTGCCACAATATATTTTATCACCAGTCCATCTGGTAATGCATCACTTATCATGTTGATCAGAGATTCTGGATCATTTTTGTGGCAGAGGATTATGAAAGCACCTACAGGACCATCTGTCTCCTCTTGCATTATCGACCTCCAAGTGCAATAGACATTGACTGTTATAATTTGAAAAACGTTTTGTCAAAAAAAAGATAATTATTTGTTTTAAGGAATATATAAAATGCGCATGTCCCTGTACTGTGATGTAAACACACTGGGAGCTGTTAAGTAAGGTGGCATAGCCCAAGCTAGCTAAATGGGCTATAAACTCATAAATACTGTTTTTTTTAGCCATTCATTAAATTTTTTAAAACAAACATTAAATATTAAGATAAAACAACAACAACAACAAAAAACAAAACACTGAATCCCAAAACATTTCTTATTCATGAGGATAATGATCTCATCTTAACTTATATAATATGTTATATGCTTTTGAATTTTGAAAAACTCGACAACAGTAATCAGGAAAAGAGTTGTGAAGAAGGTTCAA
Source organism: Actinia tenebrosa (assembly GCF_029948245.1). NCBI lineage: Eukaryota > Metazoa > Cnidaria > Anthozoa > Actiniaria > Actiniidae > Actinia > Actinia tenebrosa. Next base: position 9,915,913 of record NW_028292574.1, on the reverse strand, counting down.
GAGGGTACAGGGATTTTTTAAACTGGAAAATGGGATTTGATTTAGAGACTGGTCATAATGTATAGGGGGTGGGTGGGGGGCAAAATCAGAATAGAATAAGTGTTTTTTTTATCTTGGCCCATCATGAAATGATGCTGAAAATGGGATGACCCAACCCCAGTTTAGAAGCAAAATTAGAGATAGCTGTGGACGGCCTGCGAGGGCTGTTGAAGCTCACACAAACATTCAAACGGTCTTCCTTTTCTTCTAATTTCTCTTTTTATTTCGAAATACGCACTCTGATAACAAAAAGCTAATATTGCTGATAACAACAAATAAGTCATTCAAACTACTAAAGAATATAATATTATAGACTTCAATTCCTAAACTTAAATTAGAGATAACTTAAATATAATATGAAAATTTCTAGCTGCTAAATAAATTTAAATGTTCTTACAGTTTTCGAAATCTTTTATTTTTTTGTTTTGCCCTGGTATATACGGATTTGGTTGTTAGCGTGTCGACTAAATGAAGTTGCTTTCCACTTGTTCAGTGCCTGCCTTTCTGTTACTTCAGTTTTCACGTCTTTAAAGACAAGCTGGCAACTTATAAATACTTTTTTCGGTATCACAATTGTAGATTTTAGTTGTAACTTTTTTCTTTCTATTGTGAAGAGGAGTTCTTTCAGTGGACGTTTTTAGCTCAGATGGTATCTCTGGCTTGATTTCTTCGCTTCGCTTTCTTCGCTAACTTATAAGTACTGTTCTATTTGATAATTTGGCGTTCAACTGACCTCAACAGAGCACAGGGCTTATATAAGGCCGAAACACAATACATTTACACGTGAAAATGAAAGCAATATACAATACAATCATTATGATAATATATGACTACTTTACGTAAAGTTTATGAGTATGAATTAGTAATTAACCTACTATTCCATGACAATGACCCACCCCTGAAAAAAAATCTAAATCCCAAAAGAATTTTCTTGGTTGCACACGTCTACCACTTATTGTAACATTGACTGTTTCGGCTTCTTCTTTCGCTGTCATCGTTTTCCTCACTATCAGTAATTCCTATTTCATGAGTAACAATGTCAGTTTCTTCGTCGCTATCCAAATCTTCAGTGTCCTCGCGTGAAGTACCATCTTCTTCATGCTCTTCCTCTGTTATACTTGTCGTAGTATTTAATAGCTGCATAGACAGCCAAGCATTTATTACTTGGACTTTCTCACTTTTGTACATTTTGAGCTTGAGCCAGTTGTCCTTTTTTAAAAAAGAGGTTCAAGACTGCAACCCTCTGCTTCTTAAAGCATTCCGCTTTCTTGTATGTCTTTCCAGTCATAGTCTTTGTATGCTTTAAGTTTCTCTGCTTCCTTATTTTTTTTCTTTTAATTTGCCCTTTTAAATTTTTTCATTCGAAGGTACTACAGATGTTCCACATATTTCCTAACCAGATCCTCTGCAACTTCAAATTTCCTTGAGAAATTATGCCGATGGCAATTATAATACTACCCTGTTTTGTAATTGCCCACCCTTTTTAGTTGTCAAATTATTTCAACAGCCCACCCCTTTGAAGGAGTTCAAAATTGTGTGACCCACCCCCGATTTCGCCCACCTCCCCACCCTCTCCCCCTCTATACTTTATGACCAGTCCCTTACAAGGAATGGGAAATGTAATCAACAACATGGAAATTCTTCAAGGTTTTTTACTAGGACTGGGATTTAGGTCACTGAGAATGTAAAATAGAATAAACCAACATGGGAGTTCTCCAAGGTTCATCGCTAGGACTGGAATTGAGGTCACGAAGAATGGGAAACAGGTTTGACAATTTAGGAGTTCCTCAAGGTTTATCGCTAGGACTGGGATTTAGATCATTTGGGAAAGGGAAATAGTGCTGCAACATTATGACCCTAATTCAGTTTAACACTAATTGGTTAATTAGAATAAAAAACTGAAAATGTAAAAGTCTTATTATTTGTGGCAAATATTCTAGAGCTAAGAAATTAAATATGGAATAGTCCCCTTCACAGTTCCCTGCGCCATCTTGAAAGGTAGCCGTGCCTTTGCATGGAAGCGAGATGAACGGTGAGCTTGCAATGACACAGACATGCAAATAATTGTCCGAGCTGTTTAAAAAAGGTCTCTATAATTGCTGCTCTTCCTAATTAAAGCTTTTCACCCTACTATCCCCATCCCCTCCTCCACTTCTTAAATTTTCACTTATTAAAGCTACTGGGAAACCTTCTTACAAAACCCTGATCAAAATTCTTGTGAAATTTGTGGTCCCTCCCCCCGCTACGGGCCTGAAAAATTAATATTTTTCAAGCTAATTTTCAGCGATGTGGTTGTGAAGTGAATTCTTTTGGATAATATTTCACAATCATTCCGGATAGCGGGTTCGAAACCTAAATTTTTTACTGATTTTTTTTGGAATATCGGAATAGATTGGAGATTTGAAATTTAATCGCGAAGTCTTGGAAGCTACGTTTGAATTTCCAGAATTACTGGTCATGCGTGACGTTAATGTGCTGTAAAATGTCCCATTACTGACAAGGTTACTGTAAATGAATATACGTTTGACAGTAATTTGTTAAATACTAACCTAAAGAAGACTCCAACCGATCGCGAGTTACTTGATTTTTCAATCTCGCATTGTCATCTTTTAAATCTGAATTCGGAACATTAGGATCATTAATGCACCAAATCTTTAACTTCTCGTTCTCTTCATGACTTTTCTTGATGTCTAGAGGATCTGTCAGGAGCTTTTCGATCGCTGTCTTCCATTTTAATACAGCAGATGGGTTAGAACTGTTATAATGATTGACAATTCTCAGTAAAGCATCTTTAATGCGTTTCCAAAGGTCTTGGAACTCACTGTCATCCAGCTCTATTTTGACTTTATGAGCGTAAACAGCATTCCGATAATTCTTGATCCTCGCTAGATCGGCTGGTAAAGTCAAATCTTTGTCGTCAGCAGGAAGCTCGTCCCATCCTTTTGGTGGTGGAGTCAAGCAACATAATTCTCTCAGCAGTTTGAATATCAAAGTTATATCAAAATCAGTAGATTTTCCACAAGAAGTGTCGGTTGGGAAAAGAGATTTCCACTGCTCAGAAGTTATTATACGTTTCTTTTTCAGCCTTTTTAATGTTCTATGTACTTTTGGGAACAACAATACATGTGGAAAATGGTGGGGAGGGATTATGTTGTCCAATAATTCTCTTAAGATAACCGTTCCTCCTGCTATCAAGAGTCTTGTTAGTCTCGTGTAATTATTCTTCTCTTTTGAAGATCGCAATATCTCGATTGGGTCTGCTGGAGCACTGGCCATACCTGCAATATTCTAATCATAGTATGTCTCCTAAAGTTAAGCCACTGGCCATAATGGAAGGCGTTTCGTTAAAGCCTGGTTTCCTTATAATCGAAAACGAACATAAACGATCGAGAACGATCGCAGTATCGTGGAGCTCATTGGAGTGTAAGGATCGCAAACGATCGTTAAACGACCGTTTCCATATGACCGAAAAAGGTTAAAGTTCCAAATTAGAGCTGGTCTCTCGATGTTTGATGTATACAGAGAGCCAGACGAGATTTTCGTATTCCCTAGGTACAGCATCCCTGCCAGGACCTGCAGATAGAATATTTTTCCTTCGTTTCAAGAAGCGTCCAATCGCTCTTCGAACGTTCAGGATTGTTTGTCGGCTCGAGTCGGCAGAATAGCGAAATATTCAGCTACTAGTTTTTACTTCAAACGCCACCTGAGAGTTTGTAAACAAGCAAACAGTTGCTGTGACATTACAGTTTAGAAAGCATTGCATCTTCGAAAAAATCATATATTATGGTACACATTTCGATCGTACGGATCGAGACGGATCGCAAAATTAGAACCCGGTTCTAATTTTTCGATCGATTACGATCGTGATCCAAAATGCATGATCGAAAACGATCGTACGATTGAAAAACTTTAATTCCATATGATCTCAGACGATCGAAAAAAAAATTTTTTTTTTGATCGGTCTCGATCGCTTTCGATTATATGGAAACCAGGCTTAAAGAAGAACCTATTTTTCAAAAATTTCATTTCCTATACTAAATATTTATCCACCCACTTTTTCTTGGAAGTGTTTATATTTTTCACAAAAGATTCCAAGAAGGATTTGTTTCGTTTACGATAATACTTTCGAAAAAAGGAATACATATTTTTATTATTTCATATTTTTCTCCAGAAATTAGAATTTCTCTAATATCAAAGCCTAAGAACTAATATTACCAAGAAAAGTCATTTTACATGTTTTGATATTTCTGGTTATAAGGGAAGTTATCTTGGTGGTACTCGTTGATATAAACAAACTTTGGAGTCCTTTCACTCCATGTCAGTCGGAAGCAATAAAAACGTTTTCCAACTTTTTTTCGCATCACCAGAAATAACATATTCTTTTCTACTTTAACCTAAACTTTCCAATAAATTAAATGTTATTTTTTAATAGTAACTTAACGTTCCTGAGAAGCTACACAAGTCCTTCCCCTCATCCTCACTAGTAACTTTTTACTGCTACAGCTTCAGTTTACTGCATTTGCAGCTGCCTATATTGAAGTTACTTGATATACTGCGAGGATCAGCTCAATTTGATAAACTCTTTACTCGTATAAGAGTAAAAGATTCACACAGTTACAATACAATGAACCCAAAAAATCAATAAATATTATCCAGAACGTACATATATTTCGTCAACCTCGATTCCCTCTTGAAGATTCAGCGTTAAAGTATATTCTTAAACGCAAACTTTCTCGAACGCTCAAAACTAAGCAGGAACTAATAAATATATCTGTGAGTTTTCCCAAAACTTACCTTGAGTTGTCACCAGCTAATAAAAGACAAAAAGAATGTTGAACAAACGACAGCCACAGCTTCTTACATCTTCGAATAATTCATGGTCTTAGTCTTCGCTTGGACTTTCATTTTGAAGAGGGTTCCCCGTTCCCTTCTGCGTCGCAAAAACAATACGTCATTAACTGGTGAAACGATGTGCGCATTCTCAATCTGTGTCTAGACAGGCTAAACTTAATATATTTTTTAATTCATTCATATTTTTCTCCAGGAATAGGAATTTCTCCAATATGAAAGTCTAATAACTAATATTATTAAGAGAGTTATCGCTTGAAATGTTTTGAAGGTGTTTCCAGACGCATATTGCGGTAAGCATCAGAAAAAAACATTTAAGCGTGAAGCTCGAAGACACAGCTTGAATATTTATCAAAATTGAAGCAAAATGCAGATTAGCTACATTTACGAAGCTGTAGAGAATCTCCTTAGAAACGAATATCAAGATCGAAGTTTACAGTGAAAAACAGAGCAATCTCAAATAAAGTAATTAATACTTTTTTATTCTAAAACTGTTATCATCTTAAAGATGATAAGTTTAATATTAATTAAGTCTCATATGATGTTTTTCACTTTGTTTTTCATAACTATTTCACGGGTATATTATTTGCACTCTAATATATCAGTAATTTATTCGTCTTTTTCTCCGGAAATTATAATTTCTCCAATATGAATGCCTAAGAACTAATATTTATATAATTCAATATTTAATGTTTAGTGAGACTCTGTTTAGTGAGTAGGGGTAGGGTTACCCTTTACCAACAAACTCTGGATGTGAAATTCTGGTTTTTATCCTAAAATATACCTATACTAAAAATAATGTTAAACCTTCAGTAATGAATGTATCGTTTGTTTTCATATATGCTATTCAACGTATTTGTGAATAGGAATAGTCACTACAGATACCCAATGTCGAGTATTTAATTAACAGACTACATGTCTCTGAGGGGGAGGGGTTGGGGTATTTAACAGTCCTACCAACGAAATCAATAAAAGTGGGAATCAGTTCGGTGTGGACCGGATGACCTTGCCTCTTACAAAATATTTATAAAAAGTTGATGGTTCATCTATCGACTCATTTCGTCTAAGTCGTTAAAATACGAAATATTCACGAATTGGTATTCTCGACAGCTGATTGGTTACGAAAGTATTCTATTGTTACTTACCATGTTACTTTGGAGGGAAACGATGGCAATCGTCGTAGTAAACACTCAAATATATGGTCTCTTGTGCGATGGCAAGAAATTCTTTCTTGACACGCATGAATGTTCATTGTAAGAATTAGCATATCGTCAAGTAGCTTGTGGGAAACGCTATGAAGCATTAGAAAAGCAAACTAAGATGCAACCAGCTTGACGGGTCTTTTAAAAATGTTAGAAGCAATCAATAAAACCCATCTTTTGCGCATAGAATTTGTACATCCTATTTTACAAAAAAAGAATCTGGCCGATTCAGAGAAATTCGAAAATAAACGAAAAGTCCGAATTTTGATCATAATTTTGCAAGAAAAACCTACGTAAAAAAATTATTACTCAGCTACTAAAACATTATTTCCAACCAAACGTTTACAGTTCATAACTATAAAGTCGATGGACGTTTCTGTGTACTTTGAAGCTACGTTACTTGGTTCCACATATTTTAATGGTATTGTGTGTGAAAAATGAGAAAAATCGAGGTTATAAAATGTTCGCATTATATGTTTTCTCAAAATCTGCGCCACAGAATGTTTTTAAACTTTGATCTTTTGTAAGTCATATATCATGGTTTGTGTAAATGAAGCAATTTGAAAATAAAACGAGCGAAACACACAGAATTTGCTTTTTTCTTAATTTCAATATTTCCTTATAACTTTGATTTATTTAATGCTATTTCAAAACAAAATAGATTATTGTAAACTTCAATATTTGATGAAAGTTTCATGGTAATTAAATAAAAGCAACATCATAAACGAAGCGAATAAACAAGCTTGATGCGGTAGGCTATAAATTGTACCCAACCACCTTAATTTTGCATATGATTCTGAAATGCACTCACGATATGAATGCGATCTGTGAAAGGTCACAACAATATGAACTCTAGGGATTTTCCCAAATTTTATCTATAAGTTTTTTTTGGCATATTTTCTTCTGTGCTGAAATTATTTACATATGATTCACATTACATTTGTACCCATAAAAAGCAGGGCAAATTTATATTTGTAGTCGTACTTTTTCTCTCAATGAAGTATTATTTAAAAGCCGACATCAAGAGAGAGATTGACATAGAGACCATCTTGCTAAAGATACTTTAAGCACTGATATTATGATTTCGAAATATTAAGACTTGTTTATTTTTCAGCCAAAACAAAGCGAATCTGAATCCAAGAGTTTATCAGAGCGAATGAACGAAGCTTTACAAGAAAATGAGATGTTAAAACAAGAGCTGATCGGAGCAGCGGACAGGATAGATAACCTTAAAAGAAAAAATGACGAGAGGAATACGAAAACACAAGCTAAAGTACAAGCATTGAGGTGGGTAACATTGTTTTGAATTATAGCTGTGTTAAATATACAACTAAAGATGGCTTAGCAGGGCTCGAAATAGCGGCCTGCCATTGGCCAAATGACAGGACAAATGACAGGTTTGCCAGGCGAAAATAAGGATGCACTGCCAAATGAATAATAAAATAGCATGCAAAATTTACTAGAATGACCTCCAATTACCATTCTACTTTCCTATGGCAGGCTAAGAATGTTTTCTATTTCTAGCCCTGCTTATAGCTATAGCACACTCTCCTCTCACCTTTGGTTTGATTTGTGGACTCGTCATCACAAGTAGCATGATGTAAGATGAGTTTGTTCGGTGTCTCTCCCTTGATTCGAATGTTCTTCTATAGTTTCTCCAGTTTCCCCGCTCCATATGTAAAACCTGCAATGCTAAGTTCCATTTGATCTGTAAGTTAGCCGTGCCCTGACTTGAGAGATTTCTCTCCTGGTTCTACAGGTTTCTTTCGTTTCTCCTCAGTCAAAACCCAACGTTCTAAATACTCCAGTTTCGAATTCTTCATTGTACAGGGTTAGACTCGATTTCGTATGGAATTATTTTGAATATTTATGTGTTCCAGTCAACGTCCGTGGAATTTTAATGTGTTGTGATGTTGAAGTTGTGCATTCTTTACTTTACCGTTGGTATTTCTCGATATTTGTTCACAATAATGAGGCTAACCCTGTATAATTGAGTCAGTAATCAATGAACACAGAAGTATTTTACGCAAATGGCCTATTCCAATCGATGCAGTATAGTATTGGCAACATTGACTTGCTCCAATTCTCGCCCGTTATTTTTTTCTCGGTCGCAATCTCGGATTCAAATATTGCACTTCCGGTAACGAGGGCTTTCCGAGTTTGTAACTGAAAAAAAAAGCCAGCGGGACTTGAAGCAAGTCTACAACAACACGACTTGGTGTTAATAACAGATGAATTTATGTTTGTTCTTTTTCTCAAAAGAAACCAGTTTGCACGCGACAAGAGAAACCTAGAAGAGAAGGTGATGTCAGTAGTAACAAATGTCTACACATAGGGTCACGATAATTTATTCATGAAGTAAATATTCATGTATTCCTGTTACCATAGCAAATCGCCGGAAACGGAAGCGAATGGGGGTGATGAATCGCCCAAGGGGAGGCGGGAACGGGAGACGTAACAGGTGACGCAAGTGTGGAGGGATTGGGTGACGGAACGGGTGACGTAACGGGTGACGTAAGTGGGGATGGACCGCGCCTGTAATTTTTTCTTTTTTATTTTGTTTGAAAAAGTATAAGGTCCCGCGAGCTGGGTTTGAACCAGCAACCTTCGGAACTAGAGTCCGACGCTCTACGTGTTGAGCTACCGCGAGCACTTACTTAGGGGAGGTGTTTAAAAAGGTAGTCAAGACGTGGGGTTTGAGGTTAACGGTTTTTAATACGGGTATTCATGACATTTACATTTACAGGTGTCACAGGAACAAACACAGGTGTGACCCTTGGATTTCATCCATCGGTCACGACTTTCTTTGATAAATTTCTTGCGCTGTTCCCTGCGCTCTTCTACTTTGCGCTGTTGTTCCTTTTGCTCGTACGTGCGGAGGGCATCGTTGGAAACCTTGATCTTCCATTGGGCGTACGCTTCGATGAGGCTGGGATCACCAGAGTGGATGTGGGGTCCTTGGGGAGGATTGACCATGGCAAAGGTATAGGTATTCCAGGCAGGGAGAAAGTTTATGCGGCGTAATGTGCCATGGTTGGTAACCATGACTTTGCCGATTCCTCGAGCAAGGTCGTTGGCTATTTCCTTGGGAGTATCGGGGCTGTGGATGAGGTATTTCTTGTGGGTTTCAGGATGGACGAACCACTTGGCGTTTTCCTCTTCTTCGAGGGTGGGTCTGGGTCCTGCTTTGTGGAGGTCGTTTCCACGAACTCGAGTGAGACTGGCCGTGACTTGGTCGTCGACGGTGGGGGCAGGCTTGGCTTCTTTGGAGGCCTTAACTTGAGCCTTGAATTGAGCGTAAGCTTGGATGAGGCTAGCTGAGGATTGAGCCTAGGGAAGTAAGAAAATAAAAAAAAAAAGTAAGGAAAGGGAAAAAGCTCCCTTGCGAGGAATCGAACCTCGATCTCCAGCCAGCTAGGCCGGTATCATACCATTAGACCACGAGGGCTGCTATGAAATAGAAGGGTGAAGTTAAGGTAGTCTAGGGTAGGAAGCCGGAAGTAATTAGCATATGAGCTTTTTTCTTGCGAGGAAAAAAAAAAAAAAAAAGTTATGGCGTTCTGGAGGCTCGAACCGCAGTGAGCGCCGCGTTGTACTTACCCGACTAGTACCACAATCGCATAGTACTACCACAGCCGAACCGCGAGGGACAGGTTGAGCTACTCAGGACGCGCATGCGGGTGAGGGGAGAAAAAACTCAAGTCATGGGTGTGTTGAAAGATTTTTATTGACCAATGAAAAAGCAGTACAATGTTTTTAGTTAATTAGATAAGTCGTGTCGTCGGACGCGTTTGCCATTGCGAAGGGTTTGGAAAGGTGTAGTACAGTTTCGGCATTGGGGGAACCATTCAGGGAGGTAAGCGAGACATGCATCGCAGCGTTTGTAGCGGAGGACGTAACGAGCTAGACCAGGGAGAGGACTGAGGTCGAGCGAGGTAAGGTAGCGACGCATGTGGGACTGGTAGTCGAGGGAGAACTTGACGTGGTTGAGAGGAGTGTGAGGCGGATGGATTCGTTGATGAAGTCGGACGAGATGGAGTCGTTGTTTGTGGAGGAGGATGACGTGGAAGGTGTTGGTTTGAAATTCTTGGATGCACAAGCGACTGGCCCACTGGACGGCCGCAACGTCTTGGGTGTGACGAATGAACGTTTTAAATAAGGTGTCTAAGCGAGTGACGCAGATTTGGTGTGGAGGTCCAGGGAGGGAGGAACAAGGACACGGCATGGGATAGTGATGACGGTGTTGATCCATGTAGCGCACGAGACAGAGGGAATGACAGGCTTGGGTAGGGACGTGACGAGGTGCCGGAGGCATGTACCCTCGAAGAGCGAATTGACGGCAGTTGAAGACGTGGTATTGACCCGTGTAGTCGATGGTCCCTTCTTGACCCGAATAAGGGATGGGCTTGCGGCAGAGCAGGCACGGTGGAGGCTTGATGGTGTTGTGGAAATTGACGTGAGCGATGGGACGGATGTGGATGAGGTCGTGGACGTGACGCAAGAAGAGGAGCATGATGCGTGCCATGGTGGGCTGAGCCAATTCCCAGACGGGGTCGCCGTTATACACTTGAGAGAAGTGACCTTCGAGGTAGTTGACGAACAAGGAACCGGGCCATTGAGGCAGCGAGTGGGGGGCACGGCAGTAAGGACAGGTGTAGTTGAAGCCCGTGCTGAGGATCCACTGCATGAGGCACTCGGTGTGTATGGGTTGGGCACAGCAGGAGGTCATGTTGGTGTCGGAGTAAAGCGTTTCGGTCGGAAGGTGTCGTTGAAGCGGATGATCGGGAAGAGACGAGTAACAGACGCAGCACTGTTGAGGAGCAAGAGTAGTTTCAAACGTGAACGAGGGGAGCAGTATTGGCAAAGGTCTTCGTCAGGGTGAACGCGTCAGTAGGTCTGTATGGGAAGAGTGAGGTATTAAGAAGTGCACCAGCCACAGCTGCAGGGGCTGGAGTTCTTTTTCTTGTTGAAGATGGATAAGAAGTTGAGGAACAATTGGAAGGTGGGACATGCATCCAGAGCGTCGGCCACGTCAGTGATGAGGTGTGAAGGAGTGCGTTTTTGGAAGTCAGGAGGGAAGAAGAACCGTTTGTTGTCCACTTCGGAGTCCTTGACCGCTTCGTTGCATTGGAGACAGTCAGGATCTTGAGCCTCTTGACACGTACATATCAGATGAGAGGGGTCGTACGGGGTGTCGGGGCGTGTAGTAGAGGCCTTCTAATGAGGGAAAAGGACAACGTGGAAATGCTTTTAGAAAGGAGGCTTTGGTAGCGCGTAATGTTTTTTTGGTGCTGACCCCCATGATGTAGATGCTGGGATTGTTGTCGTCCGTGTGGAAGTAGGGAGCCACGTAGACGTAGACGGACGTGTGGGCATTGAAGTGGGATAGGGGAAGGTCGCGATTGAGGCCATCGACTAAGGGCAGGTAAGTAAAGATGATGTTGCTGTCGTCCTGGTACGTTCTCCACATGGCCGAAGCGAATAAGTAGTGGTTGATGGTGGCCGAGGTGGAAAGTTGAACGCGGATGAATCCTGAGGGCGGGTATTCGCGGGCCTCGTGGGCGATGAGTAGGTAGCGTAGAGGCGTGGAAGGAGTTTGCGTGAACTGGAAGTTGTGGAGACGCGTATAGGTAGAATGGAGGACGATGGGACCATAGGCATTGGGGGTACGGTGGTGACAGCTGTAATCTTGGGCATCTTCAAGGGCGATGGTGGTGGAGGGGATGATGGTAAAGGGGTGCGCTTGGTGGTCGATGTCGTCCTGTGAAGGGGTGTCGTTGGCTTGGTAATCGTTGTCCTCGTCAGAGTCGAGAGGCAAGAGTTCCAGGGTGGTGAGGAAGGGTGGATCGGTGTGGATGGGCCGGGCCCTGCACATGGGGCACTGAGTGTTTTGACGAGTACGCCATTGGTCGAGGCAGTCGTAGTGAAATTGGTGTTTGCAACAAAGGGTCATGACGGTGTTGGGGCAGTTGAGGGGTACGTTGGAGAGGCAAATGGCGCAGGTGACGGCAGCGGCCTGAAGAAAACACAAAGTGAAGTTCACAAGGTAAAGGCAAGGGTATCGAGCCAGAACATGCCGGTGACAAAGTCCCCTCCTTCGAGTTCAATGAATCTTTCGATGTCGATGCCGGCGACTCTGAGTTTGTTTTGGAGGCATCGTTTATAGCATTGCAGTTGGTGAAGGAGGGGGTGGGTATCGCTGCTGAGGCGGGCATGAAGTAACCAGAGTTTTTTGTCGTAGAGGAGGTCGTGAAGGTTGTCGAGCAGTTGGGTAAGGACTAGGGTTCTTCCAATGTGTTTGCGTAGGACGTTTGTGGCGGTGGTAGCGATTGCGGTCTGAAAGAATAGAGTTCTTTTAGGTTCTGGTGTCAGGAGGAGTGAGGCCTAGTTTAAGGATGCTGCAGGAATGAAGTTGCTTTTGAAGGAGTTCGTGGATGCCTTTCAAGTCGCCTCGAAAGAGTTTCCACTTTTTTTCGAATGCGGTGACTAGTCGTTCTTGGCGACGGAAGAAGAGGTAGATGTCGCGGATGTCTTGTTTGTTTTGTTTGTAGCCGTTAGAGATGAAGTCGATGACGCGACGAAGCGCTTCCTAGGGGTGGGCAAGAGCATGTGAAACATTGGAGCATAGGTATGGTAAGGTTTTCTGTAGGTTTCGTCATAGTACTGTTCGTAGCACGAACGGGGCAAGCGAAACATGACGTGATTGTGAATGACGTAGTTGTAATCGTCTCGGTCGGCCACCCCGTCGGGGAATTGTTCGGGCGTGATGTAATCAGGACCCACGCATAAGTTTTGGGTGCAATGAGGGCACATGATGCTAAAGTGGGTACGCTTCATTTCCAGGTAGTGCAGGATGCAGGCGCCATGAAGGGGATGATTGCAGCAGGGTGTCATGACGAAGGGTTCTGAAGTATTGCATTCGCAAGGCAAGATACAAATGGTACATACCAGGGTTTCGTCCTGACTGGCCTCGGCTTCAGGCTCATCATCCTGATCCTCTTCTTGTTCCACGTCCTCCCGCTTACGCTTAGGAGCAGAAGGACCTGCTTCTCCTTCGGCATGGGATTCATTATCCGAATCATGATTATTGATGTAGGCATTACGGGCGTTAACCACCACGGGATCATCGGAATCATAGGGATCGTCAATGTTGGATCGATTGAACTGAGGCATCGGTGCAGGGACGCCGGCGTCGGTAGGCAATGGTGGTGGTGGCGTTCCTGGAGGAGTAGATGCAGTTTGGTCTACTTGGTTGTCTTCTGGATGGGGGATGACCATGCGGCGGTTGGATCTCTTGGGAGGCATGATGAAGGTCGGCGTTGGCTAAGTAAGTAACTAAGGACTAGGTATCTAGGCATACGATTTGGTGATTGGGTACGAAAATGGACTTGGATATATAGGGGTAGGGAGGGGAGGGTAGGGGGGTCCCCCCACCCCCTAGGTGGGGTCTATATAGGGGGACCAGGATCTGGGGTTTGCATAGGTTTTGTATAGTGAATCACCAGTAAAGCCAACGTAGGATACGAAGATACCAGTGTGGTAAGTACGATGAGGCGTTACGCGTGCGTGGCTTTAGGCATGAGCTTATGTTTTGCTTTTTTAAACACTGCAGTACTCATCAGTATGAAAATGACAAAGAGATGCGATCGAAAGCAAAGAATGAGTGAGAGAATAAAGAATACCATTTATCAAGCCTTGGATGCAGTGCGACAAGATGATTATAGCAATCAAGACATGTTGTCAAGCACGCAATACATCCTAGTTCGAAGAACATTTTTTAACGTGATGGAGTTGTTGAGGACTAGAGGCATTGAAGAGTTAGATAAATTTGATGTACTATTGCTTAAACAATATGTAACCGAATACGTGAATAAATACGGGTACACCGTTGAATCTTAACTGGGTGTCTTTTTGTTTTTTCTGAAGGAAGGCTTTGCGAAGGCATTATCCAAACATTATAAGGAAGGCACGTCCCCCGAACCCCAGTTTTTGCAAGACGCGAAGGAATACGTCAAGGCGGTACACGGCTTAGCCAATACGTTAACGGGGTGGATTAATGCTATTGAAAAGCGTCAGGAGCGGAAGAGGAGGTTGGCGTTCGTGTTAGCGCGTCGAGCCAGGGAACGGGCCCGAGTGAATCAGGCATTGGTGGATTCGGAACGAGGGCGTACGAAAGTGTATGTCATAGAGGAGTACGGTGTGGGCAATCGTTTAGTGTTTTCTCACCATGGCATCAGGCAGGAGCACCAGGAGCTCGTCTCTGATTAAGAGTTGTGCCCGCTCGGTGTTTGCGGTGAACGTGCCCATGAGGACGCGGGTCGTTTCGTATCGGATCGAGACGAGGTCCAGCTTGGAGCAGGCCGGTCGCCAACGCAGACCGTACGTGGGGCACGACGACGATGATGATGACGACGATGACGACGATGAGGACTTGGACGAGGGAGGAGAGGAAGGAGAAGACGAATGGGGGGTGCGATGGGTGGAACGTTTGTTTGATCAAGTCATGGAACGCATTGCCGGTGAGGAAGGATTGACGGCTCGGGATCAAGTAGGCATGACCCTGTACGGTGGGGACTTGGAATACCCGGTGTCGTTGGCCATACGTCCGTACCACACGCCTCAATTTCAGAGATTGATGTTGACCAACGCCATCGAAATGATTCAGCAGTCCAAGCGGGAATGAATGTTGGGTCGATCGTTGGACATTACGGTGACGGTGATCAAAGACGTGAAGGGACGAGGACGGGTGTGTACGACGACCATCATGACGCCCGAACTGTTGCGGGATCGGTTGGAAAGGGGAGTCCTACGCAAGCCGCCGGCGGCGGTGGGAACGAAGGTATCGGAACACGTGATTCAGATCTTGGCGTGGCGAAGCGTGAGAACGAGAGACGAGGTGAGGCAAGAGTTGGAGGTGCAGCACGAATGGACGTGGGAAGAAATATTGACGCGGTGGTGCGTCGTGCACCCTACCACGAACGTCTTGGTCCTTTGCCAAAAGGGAGGCCCGGGAGCGCATCACGAGGTCATCTGGAAAAGCACGTACAGCAGCGAAACGGAGGGATGGGTGATGTGGCTGGACGAAGGAGACCCCGCGATGCTGGACGTCGTGTCGCCCGATACGTTGTATGGGGAGGCCAGGGTCTTGCACCATCGGCTGTGCTTGAGGTGCGGCATGATTCATCGTCATCAAAGAACGCATGCCTGCAGTGAAAAAAAGGCCTTAACCAAGTACGAATTGGGCAAAAAGAGGCCGCACTACAAGGCCACGGAGGAAGTCAAGCGGCGTAAGGTCTCGCGGGTCTTCGACGACGAACACGAGAATTGCCTGGGTAGGGCCTTGTACCGGGCGCTGAAGGGGATGGGGTTGGAAGTGACGGTGGAAGGAGGGTACGAGAAGTCGTTGCGGGATTGGTACGGCGAGATGGGCATGGAGGACACCTGGGATCAAGCGTGCGGGTTGGACGACGTGAAGCGGTGGTGTGCGAGCATCAACGAGGGCTACGCGACGGACGAAGAACACGGCTTCGAGGTGTGTGTGTACGACGAGAAGAACCGGTACGTGGTGGCCTCGTTTGGGAGCAGTGTAGGAAAAAGCAAGGGCACGTTGACCCCCATTTACTTGAACTGGATGGACGAGCACTTCACGTGGATCGAGTCGATGGCGGGGTGGTTGGGACGATCGTACTTCTGCACGCAATGCAATAAGGGGTACAGCAATAAGGAAACACACAAGTGCGTCCGCCCTTGCTTGCGGTGTGGGGAAGAGCGGAACGACCACTACATCAAGTATTCTAACGAACGCATCATGTGCGACGCCTGTCGCGTCGGGTTTTGGTCCGGCGTGTGTTACCGTTCGCACCTGATGCGACGTCACAAGGGATCGTTGACCTATACCACCTGTGAACGACGGTACGTGTGTCGGGAGTGCAAGACCACCGTGGATCGGATGCGCTACGACCAAAAGACTAGGGTGTGGTACATGGTCGACGATCACGTCTGCTACGAATACGATTGCTTGGTGTGTCGGGAGAAGAAAGTAAAACGAGGAGAACACTTGTGCTACGTCAAGGGCGTGAGCAGCGATTCCACGGAAACACGACCTAAGAAGAGGGAGAACGAAAAGCGTAAGTTCTTTCTGGCGTTTTTTGACTTCGAGGCTCGGTGTCTGGAGGAACGGCACGTGGTCAACAAAGTGGTAGTGCTGCTGACGTGCCACGAGTGTGCTTCTCACGTGGAAGAGTACCGTACGCGAGGATGCACAGGAACGTGCGGCCGACAACGGATGTTCGTGTTTGGCGATGCTTCGGCCTTCATGGATTGGTTGTTGGGTCCCAAGCGCGACGTGCACGCCTTGTACACGTTCATGGCCCACAACCTGAAGGGGTACGACGCGTACCCTATCCTGGAGGAGTGCGTCAAGCGAGGCATCAAGCCCAAGTGCGTATACCAAGGGAGTAAGGTCATCACCATGACGCTGGAAGGGATCGTGTTTAAAGATTCGGTGTGCTTTATTCCCATGGCCTTACGCAAGTTCCCGGCCACCTTCGGAACCTCGGGAGGCGACAAGGGTCACTTTCCTCACTTCTTTAACACGTTGGAGAATACGCAGTACGAGGGCCCTTTCCCCGCTCCCGAGTATTACGGCGTGGACGACATGGACGTCTGCGAGAAGGAGACGTTCATGGCGTGGTGGCGCGAGCAGGAGGGCAAGACGTTCGTCATGAAAAAGGAAATCGAGAAGTATTGCATCCAAGACGTCATGGTGATGGCCCGAGGATGTCTCAAGTTTCGGGAGCTTTACGTCGACAAGTTCGACGTGGACCCCTTTGCGGAGTGCGTCACCATTGCCTCGACCTGCCTGACGGTCTTCAAGAGGAACTTTTTGGAATCGGAAGTGATGGGCGTCGTGCCGCCGTTGGGGTATCGCCAGCGGGACATCCAATCGGTCCAAGCCCTGGAGTGGTTGCACTCGTTGGGGTTGCCCGAACTGCGTTGGGCCGGAAGTACGCAGGGCGAGGTGACCTTGCAAGGCAGCAAAGTGGACGGGTACGATCGGCGAACCAACACCGTCTACCAATTCCACGGGTGTTTCTACCACGGGTGCGAAGTGTGCTTCAAGCGAGGTCAAGTTCATGCTCATCTGGGCGTGACCATGGGCGATCTGTGCGACAAGACGCGGGAGAGAACGTTGGAACTGCGCAACGCGGGACATCATGTGGTGGAAATGTGGAGTCACGTGTGGGATGCGGAACGCGAGTATCACGTGTTCCCCGAGTGGATTAAGAACCTGGACCCCATACAGCCTCGCGAAGCGTTGATGGGAGGACGTACCAACGCCGTGGGACTCTACGCGTACTGCGAGGGGGAAGTTCAAGTCGACGAGTCGGACGACGAGGCCATGGCCTTGATGTTGTGCTCGGACCCCGTGCATCGCATACGGTACGTGGACGTGGTGTCGCTGTACCCTACGGTGATGTGGGAGGAAGAGTCCCCCATAGGCCACCCCACGGTGTACTTGGGCGAAGACTTGGACTTAGACCCCGAGGAGATCGCGGATTGTATTCTGGACGAAGAGTGGTTTGGCTTGGTCAAGTGCGACGTCGACCCTCCCCGCGGATTGTTCTACCCCGTGCTTCCGCGCATCGCCGACCACAAGCTGATGTTCACGCTGTGTGCGGCCTGCTGTGACGAAAAGGACGTGGACGAGGACGGAGAGTGCACGCACACCCTAGAAGAGCGGCGCTTGCGTCACGGCGTGTGGACGACCCCCGAGTTGAAGGAAGCGCTGAATCAGGGGTACGAAGTGGCTCAGGTGCACGAAGTGTGGCACTACCCCGAACGCAGCAGCGACTTGTTTCGATCGCACATTCGTGAAAATCTGAAAATGAAGATGGAAGCCTCGGGGTGGCCGTCCGATTGCGACACGGAAGACAAGAAGCGGGAATTCGTGCGGTCCGTGAAGGCCAGTCAGGGCATCGATCTTCAGTACGAAGACGTCGTCAAGAATCCGGGGCTGCGCTCGGTGGCCAAGTTGAACCTCAATTCGTTGTGGGGCAAGTTCGGACAGAATCCGTTTCGCGGCAAGGTCGAGTACGTCACGGAACCTTGCCGCTTCTTCGAACTGCTGCACGACGATACGGTCAACGTGAAGACGGTGCTGCTGCTGACGGGCGACATGGTACAAGTCAACTACGACGTGCACCGCGAGTCCACGGCGTGCAACCCCAACGGCAACGTCGTCATCCCTGCGTTCGTGACGGCCTGGGCCCGTTTGCGGTTGTACGACAAGCTGAGTGCTCTGGGGGACTGCGTGCTGTACCACGACACGGATTCCATCATCTACAAGACGGTGCGGGAAGGCGACGAGGAACTGGACACGGGGGATCAGCTGGGGCAGTGGTCGGACGAATGCGGCGATTCGGACGCCAACTGGATCGTGGAATACGTGTCCTTGGGCCCCAAGACGTACGCGTACCGCACCAAGAAGGGCGAGTGCGTCGTGAAGTGCAAGGGCATCAGCCTGACCCCCTGCGCCAAAGAACTGGTCCACCTCAAGAGCATGAAACGTCTGCTCGTCCAAGAGAACGAAAAGGTGACGGTGAGTTACCCGCGCAAGATCGTGAGGGACAGCACGCACAAGGTGCTGCGAACGGTGCCCATGGACAAGGACGTGCGTTTGGTCTACACCAAACGACAACGTATTGACCAAGGCCTGACCACGTTGCCTTATGGGTATTAAAGGTCCATAAAAGAAGGGGGGACATAAAGGCAGACGCGATCGTCGTCATGACTCAAATTGCCGCAGGACGAATCGGGCGTTGGTTGGCCAAGAAAGCCGCCGCCATCGTGTCGGGAAGCCACGGAGAAGATCAGCCTGATGGCGACATCAGCAACAACCGCATCGGGTGCGGACGTCAAGCACGCGTCCGATGCTGCCTCTCGTCGTGCTGCGGGGGATCCATCGTCATCCACGCGCAAAGGTCGATCCGCCGCTGGAAAGACGAGAGGGAAGAAAGGAAAGAAGAGCAGCATCGGAGCCGCCGCCGCCGCCGCCGCCACGGTGGCCAGCAAGAAGCAAGCGTCCAAGTGGTACAGTCGGTATTTCGAAGTGGGGGCGGAACACCCCCAAGCCCTAGCGGGAACCTCCGCGTTCTTGTCCGACCCCGGCGACGTCTCCAAGGGACCTCGAGCGAAAGCCATCAAGAAGAAGTGGCTGGAAGCGCAGACGACACACCAAATTCATCGCCCAGCACGGCGTAATTATCCTCGTCGTCCCTTTGTCGTGTTTTCCATGGACGAGCAGTGGCAGATGGACTTGTCGGACATGACGTGGGACAAGCCGGCCAACGATGGGATGGGGTGGATCTTGTTCGTGGTCGACGTGCTGTCGCGGTACTGCTGGGTACCGCCGCTGAAACGGAAGACGGGGGAAGAAACGGCGCGGGGCATTCGCGAGATCTTTGAGGAAGTGGCCCAAGACCCGGACAAGAAACATACGTTGCCTCGTACCGTGTACGTAGACAAGGGGAGCGAGTTCTACAACAAGGACGTAAAAGACTTGTTTGCCAGTTGTCCCCTTCCGCCCGAGCTCATGTCGGGAGAGTCCACCACCAAGGCCGCCATCGTGGAACGGTTGCAGCGGACGTTGAAAGGGCGGCTGTGGAAGTACTTCTACGAAAACGGGACTCGACGGTGGGTGGACGTGATTGGTCCGTTGGTCGAGTCGTACAACCATCAGCGCCACGGCACGTTGAAGCAATCGCCGGCCTCGGTCCATCGCGGGAACGAAGGGGAGGTGTGGAAAAAATTGTACGGGGAGTACGGTCCCGAACGAGGAGCGCGACAAAAGCTCAAGGGGCCTTACAAGTTTAACCTGGGCGACGTGGTCCGGATCAGCCGTCAAACCACGATCTTCGACAAGGGCTACTTGCCTCAGTGGTCGGAAGAATGGTTCAAGATCCGCGCCCGCGATCCCGGCCCTCCCGCGTACTACCGCTTGATGGACTACGACGGCGAGGACATATTAAAGGGCACGTTTTACGAAGAGGAGCTGCTCAAGGTCGAAGACGAAGAAATAAAGCACATGCGTTATCGCATCGAGAAGATACTTCAACGCAGGACGGACCCCGCTACAGGTCGTCCCCAAGTGCTGGTCAAATATCAAGGGTGGCCTGAAAAGTACGCCAATTGGATTGACGAACGCCAAGTCGAAGATTTGGGCCCGAAAAAGAAACCATGAGGTTGGAACGCAAACCGTTTGTCTACTGGTTCAACAGCAAGCCCGATCCCGAGTATCCCCAAACCAAAGACAACACCGCCTCGGAATTCGTGGTCCAGCTGCCCATAGGATGGCACTTGCCGGGCGTGTGGTCGGTGGAAATCCAAGCCATCATGACGCCGGAAACCACAGAGACCAAAGGAGACTTGCTGCTGTACACGAATCTCATTCGCTACGAGATCGTGGGCCACGATTACTTTCCGCTGATCGAGCGCATTACCACGTCTTCCGCCCAAGCCATCCGCTACCAAGAATCCAAGCATCCCTTCCGCCGACGCGTCAACCGCAGTTACCTAGAGAGCGTAGGATTTAAATTGGCCGACACCAAGGGCCGACCCCCAGTCTGGCTAAAAGACAGACCTACTAAGGACACCACCCTCTGCCTTCTCTTCACCCCTCAAGTCGACGAGTACGATTCTTCCTCCATGAGCTTGACGCTTCTGTCCAACCAATCCAAACCTCGCTTTCCTTCCAACCGACCAGGAAATTTTACAGGCGAACTACCCGCGTCCCAAAGGATGAGTGATCAATGGAGAGTAGGACTGACCAAGGTGACGCTGCCGCCCGTGGCCAGCACGTCCAAGTCCACGCAATGGACCTTTAGACTGGACGCAGGAGGCTACCTCAAGAGCAAGCTGCCTCCTGGGGCTCAGCACACGTTTACCCTAAGGGACGTCAACAGCTCTCAAGACTTGTGTGCTCAATTCAAGAAAGGCGTGGATGCCGTGTTCGACAGTTGGTTTCCGCAAACGCGAATGAAGCCGGCCAATGGAGGCGTCGGAGGCGCATTTAGTGGGGGTGGCGTTGGAGGACTGCCAAGCGCGGCTCACGTCGCCACGTGGGTGGACGACTCCTCAGGGTCAGACGTGCTCATCAATATGAACGTCACAGGAAGAAAGAACCTGGACGACCTTCATCATCTATTCCTTGCCAATGGGGTCAAGATGGAGGCCGACCAGACCCAAACCAAATGGGACTTTACGTCGCGCCACAGCGTGTTGGTAGGACACAATGCACCAACGATGAATATGGCAATGATGAGGTTAGGCCTTGGCAACGACAGCGCCATGGAGACGCCAATATCTGGAACGATGCAACAAGACGGTACGACTCAGTGGCATTCCTTCGTTACACCCTTCAAACTCGATGACACTAAGGACCATTCTTTTGTATATCTCATACAATCCAGCCTTGAAGTGAGTACGTCAAACCGCTTTTACTTGAAAATGGGGTTTTTCGAGCGTTTAGGACCCATGCGAAATCCTGCAATTCCTAATGGACCAACGAGTACGACCGTCACGCCCAGCGAGTTGTACCTGACCATGCCCAAGGGGTTCTACGACTTGCTGAACTTTAACAATGGATCGAGTGCTGGGCTGGAGTATGAAAGCGTGGATGCCGCCGTCATGGGTCCAGGCGAATTTGTCAGGATCACGTGCAAGGAAGGATGGAGACCTTCAGGTCATGTCGAGTCCGATCAGAAGACCAATACGGAGCCGCAATCCAATCGCGTGGCTCGTATCAAGGGGTATCAGTATACTCAGCTTCGAGGCAACCAGGACGTCCTCAATTCTCAAAGTGGTCCCTACGCTATTGACGTGGTTACCAACACCAAGGCCGTTCCCAAGAATGCGTACGTGACCTGCAGTCTGGTCCACAATCAACACGTCGGCGATCAGATCATCCCTCTCATGGACGTGGTTCCCCTCTCGTCCGTGTCCATGGGTGCCGCAGCCGAACCCAAGGAATACGTGTTCGAACCCCAACACGTTAAATACTACCCCCTCTCCAAGAATAGTTACCAGACCGTGGCCTTTGCCGTGCAAGACGAAGCAGGACAAGAGCTTCCCTTCCTCAATTCAGGAGTGACCACCGTATCGTTGGATTTCAAGAAAGGACCATGAACATTCCCATTTACGTTCCCCAAGAAGGAGGCGGCAACATTCCCGTCTATACCCCTCGACAAGCCGGAGGAGGACTAAGCATCGGACGGTTGGGGCGTGGGGCCATGCAATACGTCCTACCCAAGATCAATGCTGTAAAAGACGCTGCCGTGGACCGAGGAGGCAAAGCGTTGGCTAACGTGGCCTCGGAGGTACTGGAAGGCAAGGATTTGAAAGAAGCCCTCAAAGACGAAGCGACCGAAGCTCGAGTCGACTTGAAACGAAAGATAGACGCCGAAGCCAGCAAAGTGGGGAGCATCAAGAAAAGCATCAAGAGTTCTGGATCCAAGTACGCCAAGTCTACCCTAAACGCTTTGTTCGACTAGGAAAACATGAATCAACCCCGACTGATTACTGAGAATGGCGTATTCAAGCGCATCAGCGAAGAGCGGTATACCAAGTACATTACGTACCGTATGGCCCACGGACCCCAACAAGGCATACGGACTAAAGAAAGAGACATTGTTAAAGCTTACGACATTTTTGTCAAGTTGTACGATGGACGCATCGCTATGGATGTAGATTAAAGAGAAAGAAGTAAGACGACACCGTGTTCGTTTCATTGATTTTTTCTTTATTATTTTCACGACTAGGGGAGTATAACTTGGGGGAAGGGTTTGTTGGAATCTTTCAAGTCTTCGGGAAAGGGGTCCAACGACAGTCGGTACTCGTCAGGCGTGGATTGATCAAAGTCCATGATGAGCGGGCGATACGGTCGCTTGCTGGCTTCCTCCAAAGCGCGGTTCAACCACCTGGCTTGACCCGAGGAACGCTTGACGCGGCCAAGGCTTGCAGCTGAGACTTGTCTCGAGGATTGCGAACAGCACGATGCGGTGGGCGTTGAGGGAGGCGGTTCGCATGTGGGCGGGAAACACGTTTTGCATGAGCACGACCAGACTCACGTCCATGTGGTGGGTTCCCTTGGTAAACCATTTCGAGATCTGACGATGTGGATCCGATTCCATTTCTCCCATCAGGTCGTCTCGCCCGCGATCAGCATTTCCCGGGGTTCGCTTGAATAGGGCATAGGGGTCGTCGGGCAAGTCCTTTGACCCACTCTAACCTCGTCTCCAAATTCTTTTTTTCATGTTGTCGTACTCGTCTTGCCATATGCTGTACAAGTACAACCACGTACTTGATGGGGGGAGATCGAACTTCCACGTCCCGATGACGAATCATCTTGCGGATGAACCGCGTCTGCCACTCTTGGAAGGTCCGGCCACGACGATGTGCACGGATGCTGCCATCGTGAGTTTTAAACGGTTTAATTGCTTCTACGTTCATGATCGTTTCTTTCTCTTGGCGTCGCGAAGAAAAGCGAATGTACTCATCCACTACCTCGTGAGGGGTCTTATACCCTTCCCTCGGCTACAATGCTCCCCGTTGACTGTGTTTTCTTGCGACGAGGTTTGGATTTGGGGACACTCGCGATTTTCGTTTGCGCGCAGTACGCCGCCTTCAATCGTCGCGTCATCATCATCATCATCGTCCTCGTTATCGCTGCCGGGACGGGGAAGGTTTGGCTGGTGTACCTCGCGTTCCACCACAGGGCGCTTGCTCGACGGACTGTGGTCACGGTGGTGGTATTGGCGATGTGGTTTGATGATCCCCTTTGCCTAATTTTTTTGCGCCAAGGCTTTGGGGGGACACGGTATCTTGATCCGCGTTCTTGAAGCGTTCCCATGCCCGCCATTAGCGTGATCGTCGTCATCGTCGTCGCCACCAATCGCTGCCGTTCCGCCATCGTCCCGCCGTTCCTCCTCCCTCTTGCTCGGCTTTACTTGCAAGGGGTGATACCACACGCGTCCTCCTGTCTGCATCGCGATACGCTGGCAGCAGCTGT